>NW_008669932.1:12254-16041 GCF_000695815.1 Acanthisitta chloris | reverse complement strand
AGCAGCTCATTCTTGGAATGGTTTGGCAGGTTCCCATGGGAGACTGCCCTGAAGGAGAATGGGACCCAGAGAGGATGCTGCTCTCTGAGGACAGTCTCCCCAGACCTGGGCTCAGCTCAGTCAAGCCCATAGCCCAAGCAGTCACACAGGCACAACAGATGAGTAGGAAGCTTCTGGTCTCCACTACAAAAAGGCAGAGGCCAAGGAGAGCTATGCATGAACAGTACAGACCATTGTGTGGCCATGTAGGCTGGGAATTAGGGAAGCCAGAGCTCAGCTGGATTTGACATTGGTTGGGAATGGGAATGGCAACAAGAACTTCTAGAATCAAAAGAAGGTCTAAGGGAGGTATGTGAAACAAGGCAGCAGACCTGGTAAAGAAGTGCATAGAGAAGGCTGAGCAACTCAACACCTTCTTCATTTTGGTCTTTCCTAACAAGTTCTGTGCTCACATCTCCCAAGCAGGACCTCAGAAGATTGAGTTAGTGATCAAATAAGCAAACTGGACATACACAAAGTCCATGGGACAAGAGAGAATTTATCCAAGAATGTGGAGAGAGCTGGCTAAGGTCATTGCAAGGACTGCTTTCTATCTTCTTCAAAAGGTACCTAGAAATCAGGAGAGGTTCCTAGAGACTGGAACAGGCCAGTGTTGCATGTATGTGAGCATGCAGGCAGATCTGGGGAACTATTTGCTGATAAAGCTCCACAAAACTGAAAAACCCTTGTGAAAGCCACATCCAGTCACATGGAGGACAAGAAGGCAATTGAGAATAGCACGGATTCACAAACAGCAAATTGTGGCTGAACAGCCTGAGTGCTGGCTCTGAGGATATTGCTGGTATGGTGGCTGAAAGAAGAGTAATGGTTATTTACCTTGACTTCTGCAAGGCCTGCAGCCAAATTGATGAGACATGGACTTGAGAAATGGCCTACAATGGACTACTGGCCATATCGCAAGGCTCCAAGATATGTGATCAGCTGTATAAACACCAATTGATGAATGATTTCTAGCAACATCTACCAGGAGTCAACACCAGTGTTCACATTCATACATGCCTTCACTAGAAACGTAGTCAATGGGACAAAATACACCCTCAGCAAGCTCATGTGTGATACCTTATTAGGGCAGCAATTAATACACCAGAGTTCAGGGCAGCCATTCAGAGCATTCTCAACAAGCTGGAGAATTAATCTGGCAAAAACTTTTCAAACTTCAGCAAATGCAGTTTCCTGACCCTGAACCAGGACAAGCCCACGCAGCAGGACAGGGTGGGTACTAACTTGTTCCAGACCAGCACTGCACAAAAAGTCATGGGAGTCCCAGAAGACAACAAAAACCCCAACATGAGTCAGCAGTGCATCGTGAAGGTAACCACCATCCTTGGCTGTACTAGCAAGAGTCTAGCCAGCAGGCTGAGAAAAGTGGTTCTTGCTTGCCCTCTGCTTGGCACTACTGAGACCCTACCTGGAGCACTGTGTCCTGTTTTGGATTCCCCTGTACAAGATGGAGATTGACGTATAGGAATGAATCTCTTGGAACACCAGGTGGCTGGAGCACAGGACATACATGGAGAAGCTCACAGGGTTTCTTCTGACTGAAGGTGAAAAAAAGGGGAGAATGTAATTGTTTTAAACTACCTATGTACAGATAAGATGAAATCAGACCCTAATAGGATGTGCACCGTATTAGGGTAGAAGGCAGCAGTCACATGTTGCAACATGTGAAACTTTGTCTAAGTATCAGAGAACTCTATCCTGCCTTGGAGTATATGTGTGTGTGTCAAACACTGGCACAGGTATCCAGAGAGTCTGTGGCATCTCTATTCTTTGAGATAGGATGAAGTTGTCTGTGCAAGCACCTAGGCAAACTCTGAACTCAAATGTAGCTTCAAAGCTGATCTTGTTTGGATGGGCCCAGATGAGCCCCAAAGATGTCTTCCAATCTGATAATTTCTACAGAATTAGGTTTTACTTTATTTAAATGGCTGCTTTAATGATTCAAACAATATTCCTGGGATACTTTGTATTTTGAAGAAAAAGAACAGTGAGAATTCAGATTACTGTTATTACCAAAATGGAAATATCATACAAGTGGTCATGTATACCAGGATGCCAGAATAGATTGTGGGGTTTTGCTAAACAGAATAAAAATGTCAGTGAAGCTTGTTTAATCCACACAAGTGAAGAGTTCTGCAGACCTTGTAAGCAAGTGCAAGGTAAAAATAGGTCAATAAGAGTGATTTACTGGCTTGGATAAATCCAACATAAATATATTTTAATACTTATCTGTCTTGCTTATTTCTTCTCCTTAAAATGCAAACCACTTTCTTTACCAGTTGTCTCAATCTTTGACAATATTCTTTTGCTTAGAGAATAAATCTGGTAGGCCTTGGAGAAATGAAAGGAATAAACTGTTATGGACTGTAGTGATATTTTTCATTCCAGAATACAGGCAATAATTTCTCTTTCAAAATCTTTCAGTAGTTGTGCATAAAGACCTACCTAAAAAATAAGGGATTCTCCTGTCCAATGTCAGCAGAATGGATTTTTTCTCAAGAAAAGACTTTAGTCTTCCTCTTATGGTCCCACAACTCCTCCAAGGAAAATCTACAGTACTGAATAAAATAAACGTCCAGATTTGGTGCCAGACAGAGTGGTGATCATTGCTTCTGACTGTACCAGGTTAGTATCCAGGCTCACACTGCACCTAGGCTTGGGTACAGATGCTGTAGGGCACTCACCATATGATGAGAAACCCTCTGTCCCTCTTTTGCTGTCCTGACACCCATTATTAGTGGTTGGTTGGGTGATCCTGTGCCTCCATGCTGAGCTGTGTGGGTCTTCTGCTCAGAGTACACCACTCCCAAGGGTAAAAACAGGAAAATGGCTCTGCTGGGTGCAACACATATGATCCTGTATATTTCCCAGCACTTGTCTCAGCCTTTCCTGTTCTGAAGTTTAGGCTCCTAAATAGAAATTATAGCTTTGTTTCTAATAAATATTGGGCAGGGGATGAGGGATGCCCCAAGAATTTGTTTCATTGGTTTTTTAATATATTCAGGCTTTTAGCTTTTTTAATATCTTCTAATGCTTTATTCTCTAACTTAATTATTCATTCTGTAAAAAAGTGTATTCCCTATTTTAGTCTTTAATCTGATATGCTAACATTCCATTTGCTGATCTTTTCTTCTTGTATTACTAGTAGGAGTGAATAGTTTCTCCTGTTTTACCTTTCTCATTGTGACACATGATGCTAGCAGTTTGGGCATGCTTTTCTGAGCTACCTGTTTTCCAGACTGAGTTATCACAACCTGCTTATTGCTCTTCACACAAACACCACTCCTTACCATTAATTATTTTACTCATTTTTGTATCCTTGTCTATATGTTTTCTACTTTAGGTGAGTCCCTGAGGCTTAGAAGATAAGGTACATTTTCTCTGTGGTTGTAAGATCTCTCGCTTTCATTTCATTTTTACTAATAATTCATAATATTCCTTTTGCTTTAGGATGATGTTTTCATAGAATGGTACATGGTTTCTCCAGTTGCAGTAGCCATATTTCAGAGTTGTAACAGCTCAGTTATAGCTCATCATTTTGTATACATAGTTAGGTCTCTTGGTTTTTTTATTCCAGATTCAACATTTATCAGCATTAGATTTTGTCCATGCTTTTAGCACCAATCACACAGAATTGAGATTATTCTCCAATTTCTCAGTCACCTTTGGCTCTCGATACTAGTGTGACTCACTGTCACCTCACTATTCAGTTGTTGGTAATTTGGAT
>NW_008669932.1:6125-12237 GCF_000695815.1 Acanthisitta chloris | reverse complement strand
CCCTACACTGATCCACTGGAAATCTGTCTGTATTGTGAAGAGTAACCATTGAAGTTTTGCTGTGTGTTTCCTGTTGTCTAACCAGTTTTAAGGGACTTGTGCCCTGTAAAGAAAGGTTTTGCCCTGGAAACCTCCAAAGTCTATTCCATAGTGTAAATAATTCTTTTCACTTTGCTGATGTAGTCTGATTTTATTTGGGTTCCCCTTTCATACTGCAGTTACTTATCAGCCAACAGTCTTTCTGGCAGACTTCCTGTTTCTGATGTGCTTAAAAACCATTTTATTATTGGTTTTATGCCTTTGGCAAATTGCTCTTCAAAATCCTTTTCCTGGATGGGCTTATGAAATTTAACTTGCCAGAGTTGATACTTTTTGCTCTTTTTCTGGCTGGGAAATGACTTCCACTTTCAGAAGAACTTCCAATAATCACCGTTACTGTGCTGTGTATTGAAACAGTGTAGAAAGAAAATGAGAACTCTGAGGAGTTTCTCTTTCCACATTCCCTGCCTTTCCCCTCAGGATGACTTGACATTAACTGATTTGGGGATATTCAGCCTTCAGAGAGGGTTGCATGGAGACCTCACAGCAACTTTCCTGTGTCTGAAGTGGGCCTACAGGGAAGCCAAAGAAGGACTCTTCTCTAGGAACTCTAGTGATAGGCCAAGGAGTAATGGGTACAAATTTAAACTGGGGAAATTTAGGCTAGATATAAGGAAAAAATTTTTGATTGTGAGGGTGGTGAGACATTGGAACAGGTTGCCCAGGGAGGTTCTGGATGCCCCATCCCTGGAAATGTTCAAAGCCAGGTTGGATAAGGCCTGGAGCAACATGGTCTAGTGGGAGGTGTCCCTGTTCATAGCAGGGGAGTTTGGGACTAGATGATCTTTAAGGTCCCTTCCAGCCCCTTAACATTCTATAATTCTATGATTCTTTGAAAGAGGGTAGGTTTAGATTAGATATTAGGAAAGAATTCTCTACTGTGAGGGTGGTGAGACACTGGAACAGATTGCCCAGAGAAGTTGTAGATGCTCCACCCCAAAGTGTTTAAGGATGGGTTGGATGAAGCCCTGAGCAACCTGGTCTAGTGAAAGGTGTTCTGGTCCACAACAGTGGGATTGGAACTAGATGATCTTTAAGGTCCCTTCCAACCTAGGCCATTCTATGATTCTATGTAGTTAAAGTTATAAAATAGTTATTCTTTTTCTGAATTGCTTTCTCTCTTTAGTACCTCCTCAGAAAAGGCAGTAAAACATGAAGAGAATGCTCATAAAATTCAAATCATAGGGAAAAAAAAACCAAAAAAAATCAACAGAGGAAGGAAGAGTTGATGAGAACATGCCTCCATGGATAAGAGAGAAGAAAGAAAGAAAGAAAGAACAGGTTGGGAAAACTTACACAGACAAATGAAAAAGGGATCATACCAAAATAATCACCTCTAAAATACTGAAGATTTCAGTGCAGCTTGCTCTGCAGTTCAGTGAGATGAGTCATAGAAATATTCTGAAATTACAAAATAGTGTGTTTTCAGAAAATTATACCCTGGTATAGACAGAGGTGTAGATATGGATATATGCGTACGTGTGTGCATGTCCTGCCTCAAAAGTGAGGAAGACAGGCAGCAAAGCTTCCACATGCTTGGATGGGATTTGAATAGCAAGCAGACTACAGGCAACTGTCCAGATTTTACCAGCAGATTCCAAATAGCAGGCTCCATCTCCTGTAAGCATACAGGTGTATACAGGCATAATTCCTGGGTATATCCTGGGAGTGGCCAAGTACTGCATGCTGAAGCAGCAAAGTATAGTACCAGATTATGTCAATGCCTTTGTAGGACTGTGTCCTGTGAGCTTTTGCTCATGAGCCACTCCCAGAAAAGTGCTGATTTCTCCCTGAGCCTGCTGCTCTGCACAAAAATGATGGGTCTGTTTAGAGCCATAATAAGGTAAGGCTTTCCAGCAATGTACTGCCAACTTTAACATTTTTCCAGATTTGCAGGGAGGAGATATATTACCTTTTGGAGCTGAACAATCACCACACTTTAAAAATGCATTTACCACCCCTGAAAGGGAGCTGAATACAAAAATTAATATCTCTATACATATAAATAATATAGCTATTCTTACTCTAGGAGTTCTACTGAATTTTGAGTTCCTCTTTGAAAGGGCAAGTTGCAGTTGCAGTTGTAAGCATCATTTTTTAACTAGGCTTAAGAATGAGAGTTTTAACTTATTTTTCTGAGGACAGATCTAGGTCCTCCAAATGATTAAAATCAAGGTGAATGACAGCATTGGTTGGTTGTAACTTCCACTTGAGAATCCACTGCACAAGACAAGCAGCTGGGAGCCATCAGCACCTGGGCTGCCATCAGCCCATAAACCACATTCATGCAACAGCTTTGATTTTGTTTCCCAGTTGGGTCCAAGATGTAAAATTTAACCTGTAAAGCCTCCTGAGACTTGAGCTGTAGCAACTCTAAGGCCTCTGCAAGGTTAGCAACTTTTCTGCACTGAGTACTGGAAAAAATGCTTATTTCAGGCAAATACCAATCCTACCCTGAAGCATTCCTTGTCTCTGAGGTGTTTTGCACATCGCTAAAGGCCTACATGAATCCTGGATAAAAGCTCTCTGATCAGTCACTCTCTTTAATTTCCTTCATCAATGAATGCTTGCTCATGTAGGGCTCTCCTTCACCCCTGTAAAGGGAAAAAATTCCTTCAGGAGGGGAAGCAAGATAGTTCAGAGACAGGAAAGGCTCTGAGTAATAAGAAAGAACATATAAAGATGTGAGTAAGTTTGTGAATAGTTATCTAGTCTCAATCTAGACATCCTGGCAATACAGGAGAAATAAGAAGAATGCAACTGTGGAGAAAAGAACTACTGAGAGAAACCTCATCACAGTTATATGACACAGAAAAGTGACTGAAGGAGGAAGAAGACTGTACCAGGAGACACAACATAGTACAAAGCAAAACAAGGTGATGGAAGTTAGACAAGAAAATGAAAAAACAAATATTCAAGGGACAAATTTCACAGCAGAAAATGTACACATAAAATGGTACAGAGATAAACCATTTTTCCCCCGTAATGCTGTAATGCTCTAGAATCTATATGGGCTGTGCTAATAGCAGCTCTCTAAGGTAGGACAAGGTTATTATTTTATGTTCCTGGAGCTAAGACCCTGAAAGGCAAAGTGAATCTCAAGAGGGCACAGTGGAAATCTGGAGGTGAAGAAGAGGTCTGAATTTGGTGAGCATTACTGAAGTATTACTCCCTCAGACAAGTTTCATAGGTTAAAAAAAATTATAGAATGAAGTACAATCTGGAATTGGACATAAAAGGTCATGATATAGCAAGGTATGATTCTATGCTGGAAAAAATACTGTTCCACATTTTTTCCTGTTGTCGCTATGCTAGTGGTCAACAATGTTATAATCTATCAGAAAAGCTGGAGCAAATATACCTGCATAAGGCTTTTCTAGCTTGAAATACTAATATTTACTGAACTTTGAGTGTTATCTGCCAATATTGATGCAATACATGTTCTGACGGTCTTGTAAAATGAGCAACTGCCAATATACATTTCAAAGCTATTCCTGATTTTAAATCTATTATTTACTCTACAGCTCTTCAGTAGTTTCCTGATCAAACTAGTCAAGCTCTACCCTGACACACTGATAACTCATGTTGTACCAGCATATTGAAATAACTCACAGTAGCCTTTTACATCAAGCAATCAAACCTTTTCATAAGAAACTTGCAGAGCACAATACAGACAGCGTGTTAAAAAAACATTCTTGATCATTGAAGATGAGCTGTTTGGGTTTTAGAGAATGATGACCCTGGAGATGGAGTTAAAACTGACACAAAGTAGATTTCATACACTTAGGGTCAAGGTCTCTGACTCAGAAACATTATGACACCAGTGAACATAACTTTTGCTGATCTTCTGAGAATGCAGAAGAAGCAAAGATAAACTGAGTCCTCATCTTCCAGCAGCAAACCAGACTAGTTGTGAGTGCAGGCAAAGCAGAAATTGTCTCAGGTAGCAGGCTCCTGAAAAGACAAAGCACACATCCCTTAATATCTGCCCCCACAGATTTTGCTCATATTAGGACAGGGAAAAACAGGTTGTCTGAAACTGCTGCTACCTCTAAAGTGGGAGTGGAAACTATTGGTAGAATGCCCAGTGCCAGCAGCTGTGATAGCTGAGTGGCATCAGTCCCTGGAGGCAGCCAGATTAACAGCATGGATCCTCTAGATCTTGCCATTGCAATTCCCTACTCTTCTGTGGCAGGCAGGGGTGGCCCTGTCCCATCTGTTATTTTAGGAGGACTGACTGTCAGTTTTGTCTGAGCTGTTGAAAACCCTTGTGCTGGCTCTAGGATAAAAGGCATGCAAAATGTTTATAGTCTTAAATGAAGAATAATCATGGCATTACTTATATTTAGAAATTGAGAGTGTGTCCTTGGTCTCAATGTTGTATGCACCATACTACTCACTCCAAATGCAGATGACATTATCAGTGTTTCATTTTCCATTCCTGGCTGTCTCAGTTTCTCTTTTGTCTACCCCAGATTCTCTGTGAATTCAACAGTTTAGTGTTAGAAACAATTTTCACTCAGGATGGATGGATGGTCTGCCATCACTGTCTGCATTGAGATTTGAAAGACAAAGGTGATTCAGCTTCAACTTTCCAACTTCTCTGTGTTTTGGAGATTTTTGGTTTGGTAATTTCTACACCTTCTACCACTGGAATTTCCAGATATTGCCTAGTAGAAGTAGAACTTCTCAAGTCTCTTCCACAACTGATTTTTGTACCATGGAGCTTTGTTCCTTCAAATAGGCAAACCTCAGACCTTAACAGATTGAACTGAACTATTCCTTTAGATTTGTGAATTGTTTGCTTGGTCCATCCTGTGCTTGTGCTGTTGCCTGAAGTTGCAGCCAGTGTTTTTCAAAGTGGCACAGTTTCTCAACATAACTGCTTCTCTGGTTTTACAAATCAAGACAGCTTTTTATTTAATTATTTTATTATTTTCACAGGCTCCCCAGGGAAGTTGTCACAGCACCAAGCTTGACAGAGTTCAAGAGGTGTTTGGACAATGTTCTCAGGCACATGGTGTGATTATCAGAGATGTCCTGTACAGGGCCAGGAGTTGAACTAGATGATCCTCAAGGTTCCCTTCCAACTCTGATTGTTCTGCGATTCTTTTTAAAATTGTTTAAAAGTGTCACAGTGGACATATTATCACATATCATAATCCCCCATTTTGTCATCTCTGTTAGGTCAAGGGTTGTATAGTGAGGCTCATGAGGATCAGATTTCTCAATCCTTATTTCACACTCTTTACAGCTGCTTCCTCTGTGGTGTACCACGGCACTAGGAGAAAGGAGGAACTTTAAGGTTTGCTCAGGCTCAGTCCAGAGCCGCACTCTAGCCAGTTCACATGCTTCCTTGCTTTTCCTATTTCTGTTTAGTTTTTTTCTCAGATGCAACGTATTCCAAGAGTAAGCAAGCTCCAATGTTCATATGCAGACATCCTTGCTCTTCTCAGTGAAAACTCTTTGGGCATCATGGCTGGATGCCTACTTCAGCTTTTGGTTTGGATAGAGGCTCGTTATTTCAGTAGTCATTATTGTCAAAAAGCTTGATTGAGTTTTATATTAGTCCTTTGTGAAGACTGGATGTTTGCTTCCCATCTGCAATGAACCATTAGGAAAATGCAATAGGACAGTAAAAAAACAAATTGCTTCTTTGAGCTTTGAAAGAAGAAAATGGTGGGCGATTTTAAAAATATTTTTAGCTCTGTGACTAGTAGTGTATAAGTGTTATTTATTACAAAAAACACAGTAATTTCTTCTATGTACCAGACAACCAGCAACTCCTCATACACCCACTGGTATACTTAGTCACTCTTTTGTAAATCTTCACAAGCAAACTGCCTGAGGGCAGCTTTGACAAACTGACATGCTCTCCATGCCGGTGAAAAATTACCTGCTACCTTCCCTGTAACAATCAAATACAGAGTTGGAGCCAGTTTGAAAAACCAGAGCTTACCCAGAACTGTGGAGTGTTGCTTTGCCAGCTGCTTCCTGCAGGAGAAGAATTAAT
>NW_008669932.1:0-6109 GCF_000695815.1 Acanthisitta chloris | reverse complement strand
CTACTAGTTAAGTCATCCCAGCTCAGTGACCCTTTGAAAACAGGAAGGAAATACTTGCCAGCTGTGGGCTTCTATGACCCTGCTGGAGGAGACATTCATGTCTCAAGACACTCTGTGCACCCTTCTGTGTTTTCTACTGATAACCTAGTGGTTTCACTCTGATTCATCTTGTCTCTCCACTGCACCAGACTGGCTGGATGGTGAAACACTGCAAAATTACATTAAGCAAGACTTAAGGGCAGACATCCAAGTTGAGATGCAAGTTGAGAGCAAAAGGGTATAAATAAAACAACGACGAATTCTAATCTGGTCTATACATAACCATGACTCTTCTTTCAAGTATTCCATGAAGGATTTCTTTTGCACTGCACTGGAGTGAGAGCAGAATAGGGTGGATTCATAGTCAGATTTCTTCTCAGGTGGTGAGCTTGCTTCTGCATGGCTTCCATTTGTAAATGCCCAGTAAGCCTTCGTGACTGTGCCTCTTGATGCATATGCAAATGCTAATTGTGTCCTGTTTTGAGAGGGACACCTCAAATACTTAAATGGCTATTCCCATGTGAGCCTGGCAGGGACTGTTAGTAAAATACTGCTGATTTTGCCTCCTGAGATCGGAAGTGTTATGCACCAAGAGTATATTCTCCCTTTGTCCTTTGGCAGTCTACTGACTAGCTGCCCCTGCCTGTGTGATGCTTTTCAACTCCCCACACTCCACTTAAGTTATTTATACAATCATAATGTCCCTATTACAAGATATCAGTTGTGTGTGTGTTCTGCAAGGTTCACGATCACTGGTACCTTAGTGACTTTCTATAGACATCACACTTTAATAGCATGGATATTTGAGACTGTCAAATTGATATGATATGAGTGTTAATGCAACTTGTACCTAATGTTTCAGATACAGTGTCTTCTTTGAAGATCAGCTCCTCTCTGCTTTGCTCTGTGTCTAGGTACAAAGTGCATTTTCTTCTGATCTAACTGCACTGGAATTCCAGGCAAAGGATGTAACTTTTATAGAGCTATACCATAATTCCATTTTTTAAAAAAATCCTGGGTTTATCTTATCTTGGATGTACAGTGCTCCTGGTTCCCTGCAGATATAGTCTCCCTTGACACAGAAACCCAGACACTGATTTTCAGGATAGGGTCCATTTTTTACTTTATTGAGGCAATAGACCTTGGTTTTGGCTGCCTTCAGAGAACAGAATTTCAGTCAAGCAGAGCTGATGTAATCTTGGACAATGATAGAATTTGTGATTGTCCAGTGAGCCTTCTAAGGGATCAGCCTACATCTCTGGGTTTGAACACAATTATTTTCATTTGGACAAAATTCCTGGTGGGGTGGAAGGAGAACACAGCTATAGTGGGGTGGATTTAGATCTTTCCAAAACAGAAGATGCTTTATTGTTTGCATCATGTTCTGCTTTTGAAAAAATTTCAAAGACAGTGGAGAAAAAGGTCTGATTTTTTTCCAGAATGGCATACGAGGTCAGCTGTGCAGAGGAATTTACCTCTTCATAGTATTTCAGGAAAAGAGGTCAATATCACATTGATATCTTGATTACAGAAAACAACTGGCTATGAATGAAAGACGTCTCCTCTCTTACCTTCAGTAATTAACTTTAAAAAAATATCTGATACCTGTGTCTCTTCACCTGTATAAGATAGCCGTAACTTACCAAAATTATGCAATTAATTGAATGATGTGATTCAAATGCCATGCATGTGGGCTTTTATCCCCTTTTCCCTCCTAGTAATGTGTTGGGAAAGGTGAAGGTTCTGAGCGGGGAAGCAAGCGGCCGACTCCGTGTGGGTGATACAGCAAGCTCCAACTTTATTGTCCGACAGGCTCTTGGGTGCATTCCTAGCTGTTTTTCTCAAACCTGTTTGTTTCACCCTCAAGGATGAGTTACCCCTGCCATCTGCCATCTGCCCAGCTGAATTACTCCCTATCTATATATAAGTTACTATCTCCAGAGCCTTGCTTGTACATACTGCATTCCCAGGTGCGTTCCCAGGACTGTGTCTGTATGTTCCCAGGGGACTGAGGCCTAGCTCTTTTTGGCCTTCCCTAGGTACATACCCAGGATCATGTCCCGCCATTCTCCAACAAGAAAGAGATCTGTGTTTATGGGCTTATACTGCAAAGCTCATGAATTTAGTGTGAAACTCAAATAATTGGCACTGACAGTCTTATCAGCCAAAAATAAAATTAGGATGGTAAGGTAAATGCAACATGGAGGAATGGGACAGGAGGCAGGAACTGAGGAGCTGGATTTTTCCACTGTTATTGATTTTGCAGTTGGTGGCTACATAAACATCTTTCAGAAATGTGTTTCTTGCTGTGGTGGACTGTCCAAAGCAGGAGAGAGCAAGGATCCACAGCATTCTCAGGCCTCCCAGCTACAGAAACCTTCTGATGGATACGACTCCTGATCACTTGAAAGAGCTATATGCTTTATGCCTCTCTTACCACAGCTCTCTGTGGTAAAATTTGGTTTGTTCACATCTAGTGAACTT
The DNA here is from genome assembly GCF_000695815.1 of Acanthisitta chloris. NCBI lineage: Eukaryota > Metazoa > Chordata > Aves > Passeriformes > Acanthisittidae > Acanthisitta > Acanthisitta chloris. Next base: position 3,586 of record NW_008669932.1, on the reverse strand, counting down.
CATTGTGTTTTCATGTTTTGGAGAACTGAATTTTTAGTGTCTATCTATTTAAAAGAAAGTTCCTCTAACTCATGGTATTGAGTCAGTTGAACATGGCCTATTAAAACAGAGTATTCTCTATTCTTTCTTCAAAGATTAGACTTTATTTCCAAATTTTGGATAGCTTCCTCCCCCCCTTTTTTTTTAATCTGGTGCACGGTGCTACTGCATTTGCAGAGCTTGATCCAGAAGAATCGAAGCACATGCTTAAGGAGAAGAATGGCACGCGGTTCATGAACCCCATAATTAGTTCCCCTTCCTAGCTCTAAGCAGTAATTAAATCTGTCACTTCTGCTCTGCTGATTCATTTATTTAGCTATTTAATTGCTCAGCTCAATACGTCTTTATCTCCGGAACTGCAACATTTTATTCAGGCAAAGGAATAGTATAAGCCATTATTATTTTTTGTCCAAGGGCAGGGACATGTAAAAGAAAAGAACACTAATACTAGATGATTTGGTGGTGTTGTCACTTTTCACTTATCAAACAAAACAGTATTTAAGGGAAAACTTCAACCAGTGCTTGAGGATAGTTTTCATATACAGGCTTGCTTCTCCAGGAAATTATGCCAAACACAAGGACCCATGATATCTGATCCAGGTTTCCATTTCCATAATGAGTTAACTTAAAACACTTCCAGGAAATACATAATTTTCTATAAAACAAGCCTGATCTATTGGTAGAATATTTTATAAACAGTTTAAAATTGAAAATAGACACTAACATATTTACAAAATAAGCAGCATCTGTTTTATATATCTTTATTTTTGAGGCTTTGCTCATGGAGATTCCTGTCATCTGTCTCCTAGATTTAACATCAAATCGAGCATTTTGATCTGTAAAGCAAACGGCATTTGGAATACTTTCAAGCTTACAAAGAGAGCCCTTCTGAATACCTCTCTATGAGGCATACTTCTGTACATGCAGTTTTCCTCCTGTTACATTTTCATCATGTTTAAGGGAAGTTGCAATATTCCTCCACCATTTTATCCATAGGTTGGAAAAGCTGGTGTACAGCATGCAAAACAATGAGGAGCAGGTCAAGACAGGTCAACTCAAACAGGGCCTTTCAGCAAAATGAGAAAACATTCTTTATTTTTATAACTTTTTTTTCCCCTCTTTGAACTCTGCAATGATAGGTGATCCAGGAAGTGAAAGATAGAAAACCCACCCAAAATTCAGAGACAATGATATTTTTCTGTCACTTCCTGCATCAATGGCTCAGTTCCACCAATTTATTCATCTTCCTGGCTGGCTAGATTTTTATACCATGCACATGGTCTTGCATTTCACTCCATTAGTAACTTATTTTTGCTGTCTTGTTATTCAGCTACAACTATGCAGCTATTTAAGTCACGGGTCATGTTTTTCCCAGGTAAGCTCATTATTCTAAAAATCTTTTTACTGCTTACCTGGAGGGGTTTTTGTTCTTGAGGATTATGGTGGATTTTTTTTATTCCTTCAGTGAAGGTTCTGTGCATTCCTTTGCAATGCAAAACATGTCTGTAGTGCTACTGTAGACACCCAGCTTGGCCCTGCTTGAAGCAAAAGCAAGACCCTACATAAAGCTCAGCCGGTGGAACCACAGGGTTTATTAGCCATATTGTAATACTGTGGAAATACAGCTGCACATCCTGCAGTACCTCTGGCTGCTGTACTGTGCTACATGGACCTGCACCATGCCTGTGCATGAGTGGGGATCTCTGGTTCACTCTCCCCCATCCTCAGGGAGGGCTTTGTCAGTCCATGGGCTGACAGCTTTGGTCTGACAATGCTCAGTCTGTTGTTTCTGTTGGTGTTACTGTTCTGCATCTGTGCACTCAGGGTTACTCAAAGCTCTTTGTTGCAATAAAGAATATTTCTGTCTCTGCTAAATCTAGGAAGTCTGGAAATCTTGCAGCTAGTTTTGCTCTTGCAAGACTGTGCGTGTGATTTTTGGACTAGGGTTTTGCATGAGCTTCGCTTAAATTTCTCTCTCTGAATGTATTTCTCAAATGACCTTCTAAGAGTACACTCTTTGTTATGTTGGGCACATGCTTAAATTCAGGGAGTTAATAAAGTAGCAAAACCTGTCTCTGGACATCCTTTGAGAATAAGGGTGCTTTGAGGATAAGTCTGTATGTGAATGGGTTTAGTTTGAGAAAGCAGTGTTCACTGTAGCTGGACAAACAAGTATGATCAGAGGAGGGCATGGGAATGAAATGTTAAAAATAAAATTTATTTGTAGCAGAAGACAGAAGAAATACATGGTTAATTTCAGATGGATTCTATCTCAGTTCTAAAAGAGCATGAGGTTAGTCAATAGGATTAACTACTTTTACATAGATTTGTACATAAACATGGAGGCTCGAGACTTGGAGGGACATCAGCTGACTGCCCTCCCTTTGCAATGATTACATTCGTGAATGTCTGGGGAGGGAATTAGGTGACAGTGACTACTGGCTTCCCCTCAGATGAACCTAGCTGTTGTCATCCTGCCATCAACAGACTGGAAATTACCATCTCAAAGGCACTTCAGAGTTTACAAGCAGTCCTAAGGGACCAAAACCACTCCCTTCTCCCACTCTGCCCTTCCCATGCTGGAGCTGGTGGTGTCCAGCTACTTACATGGTGAGAACTAGAGGTTTGTGGTGGTGCACAAGCTCAAGGTCCAGGCACTGCCAGTGGAAGCACTCTACTTAATCAAGGATGTTTGTTGGGATTTTTTTTTGTTAGTTTTCAGCTCTAACTCCCCATACAGCTAGAAACCTCAAGTTGGAGTTTCGTGTCACTCATAGCGCTAGAATATGTTAGTGTAAAATGTGTCTAAATCAAATTAGATTAAATCCCCCAGTCTTGATACAGATGTGCCCCAGTCTGTGCTGTATTAATATATTGATTGACTTCTTGGTGTATTGGGAACTTCTTGTTAATGTCATAATTTAGGTAAGTAATTGCTTGTACAATTTGTGTGATGCACCATATCTGTGGGGTTGGAGGCCACCTCTGCCCAGCCCTGGTCAGTATTCTTGGTTATATAAGGTGCACAGACTTGGGTACCTATAAATATTAGCGAGCAGCTGTCACAAAGGGATTGTGAGCGAGCTGCTCGGGACCTCGAAAATATAATAGCTCGGCACCCAGAAATATACAACTTTGATAACATATTACAAGGTTATGTATTGGGGGGAGAGGGTAGGGAGGTGGTGACTGCTTTTAATAGTGGTCTCTTTTTTTAAAAAAAACACATAATCTTTTTCTTCCTTTGTACTTCTGGTATACATCGGATCTTTACAATTTTTATCACATTAGGATATGACATTCCTGGCCTTGACAGTGCTTTTGTTTGGATATTTATAGCAGCTTCTGGTCATTGTTGAGCAAAGGCGATTGCCCTGCCCTCTGGCCCTTTTCTTAAGCAGATTTTGGGCAGAAGCTCCTCTCATGTGGCACTAATTGAAGTGATTGGCGGAGGGAGTGTTGTGAACACACTCGGGCTGATCTGCCAGGGGCTAAGCCAGGGGAGGAAAAACGGGGAGAAGGGAGGAAAAAAAAAAAAAAAAAAGAA
>NW_008669931.1:34182-53527 GCF_000695815.1 Acanthisitta chloris | reverse complement strand
CAGAACTAATGAAACTTACTTTCCTATTGTTACCAGTCCTGTCACACCAGCCCACATTTGTATATTTTGTCATGCAACCACCACAGCAGGAGTGTAGCTTGTCTAGAGCTGTACACCTGCTTAATGGATAAAAGATTATTTCTTTTTTTTTTTCTGTATGTTGGCTGCTGCCTCTTGGAACAGATTTGGACTGAGCTGTTTCTGATTTTCTGATACTAAAGGGATAAATAACATTTTTTTTCTCCCTAGAAGTAAATTTCTAAAGGGGGGGGATGGGGGTGGAGTGGAAATTAATACTTTTATATGCTTAAAAACATGTCCACTTTAAAATGTGAATGAAATAAACTTATTGAGGAGACAGCAAAAGTACAATCACTTATTTTTTAGGAAACCTCATTAAATTTGATATGCTCTATAAAAAAAATGAGATGGAACCTGGTTTTGAAATGCAGCTTTAAATGCATCATTTTATATATAGACTAAGAACTCCTGAGGTAAAATCCTAGCTCTGTGAAACTTAGTCTAAGTTTTCTGTTCATTTTCAAATGGACAGGGTGGGATGCTTTAAAAGGATGTTCGACTCAGCTGGTTTTAATGTTTCTGAACATTTGCTTGGAGGTGGAATCAACTATGACTTGTTCTCTGACTCAAAAGGGGATCAGTGTTGACTGATTCAGATACTGATACTGAGTCAAACAAATCCATCCAAAGCCATCTATCATCAGCTTTTTGCTTTTTAAAATAAAATTGAAAAATCCCACCCAACCTCATCACTTTAGGGTTGATCCAGAATGCCTAGTATAACAAACCTGTTGCAGTTAAGGTCAAAGCTAAGTTCTGAATTTGGGAGATATAGCTGGGGTACTGTTTGAGAATGGATCTTTGAATAAGGTTTCAGCCCAGTTCAAGCTGATGAGATTTTACCATAGACATTTTTGTGTGAAGGATTTCATGTGGAAAAGGTTCTGCATCTGCGGGTTCTTTGACTGTGTTAGGGTCATGTGATGCTTTGCAATCCTATCTAGTCCAGGTTGATGGGGCAGCATTGTGATTTGTCTGTCTTACTTGTTTTTAGGTAGACGCTAAATGACATTTTTCAGCACGTACAATGTAATCATGTTTCTTCTCTAATTGTCTAATTCAGTTTTCTTTACTGTGCTTTCAAAACACTCTGAAAGGTAAGATGAGAGTTTAGAGTGACTGTTGTCCTTTGTTTCCTGCTCCTTAGAGAACCCACACTGAACTATCAAGATTAAGAAATGTGTTGCTGTGAAATTTCCACTTGAATCTTTAGGTCTGTGTTTTTACAAAACTAAATTAAGCAACAGAAGTTGTTATAAAAAATGTTACATAAAATCCTGTACTAAAGATGCCTTTGACCTTAAGGAGTTACTTTTAATTCACAGTTCAGTTCTAGTTTTTTGATTTGAAAATGCAGATTTTAAATAAAGCAGGTTATACAATTACAGTGGTATTTCACTTTTTATAGGGATTATAGTTACTTTGCATCAATAACATTATTTGGAGATAAAAGAGATGCTAATACTCTGCCTTTCTGCTAATGAGTGTGGTCTCCCAGACTAGAAACTTGAGGGCTTCTTTTCAGGATTTTATTTGCTTTGGTCATGCATCTGTGTCCTGTCCTCTACTTTGTCATATCTCAACTTTCCCCAGCCTTCCCTCACCATTTTAATCACAACTGAACAGAAGTTTATTCCAGTTGCTTGTAGAAATCACACATGATATATTGTGGTCTGAACCAAGGGAAGGGAGGGAAGTGACCACACCTAGTGCCTGGCAGCACACATGGTGCGAAGCTACAGTGCTGAGGATGTCATTTCAACTCTGGTTTCTCCAACCAATGTGTTTCTGTCTCAATCAGTGACTCTTCTAATTCAAATCACAGTTTGTGCTGCAGTAGTTACTCAAAACCAACAGTGACTGCATGTGAAGTAAACTGCTAAGAAAACCAAAGATTCAAAAGCCAGAAAGATGAAAGAATTAGTCTTTCCTGAAGCCCCTGCACTGTGAAATACAAGTGTTGGCACAAGTGTCTTAAACATGATGCAATTAGCTTCCAACAATTTGTAGATACAGTGTTATGTAGGCAGTTGCTATTTTCTCTGTGAGTTTTTGTTTCTTGAAACAATACAGCAATTAACAGTGGTTTTTCTGAGGGGGCTTCTGTTTTTGTTTAATACTGTGGCAGGTGTATGAGCCATTTTGCCACAAAGTTATTTTTGAAAAGGAACCAGAATGTGCTGTTGCTTTGCAGAAAGCAACCATGATTTGGAAGATTAAAGCAGTTGCAAACAAAAGACCTTCATTTACATTCAGGCATCATTGCTTGCACAAGTATGTGAAAAAAATCCTCTTCTTAATGTGTATTTCAAATCGGAGGGAAGAAAAGCAATCCTACTCATGGATTTAAAATGTGCTGTTGTTAGCATTGAAGAAGGAAGGAAGTTAAACTGATGAAATTTTCTTGAACCTCATTTGCTGGCACAATTTCTCAACAGTTCTCAGATGGGAAGTTGAGATTTTAAAACAGCAAGATGGATGGGACATGTGAAACCTCATGCTTCTGACGAGGAGAAGACAGCTTGTCAGGGATAGATACAACTGAGATTGGAAATTTAGATCTTGAGAGTGAAGTGCTTGAGTGGAAGAGATTCCAGACTCTGGAAAGAGAGAGAGAGATAGGAAACGATTTTGTCTTAAATACCACTCTCAGCAAAAATACAGACTGTGATATTGAGTTTTAGGAATTTGTGTGGTTAAAGAATAGGAATGATGTTTTGTTTCAGCACATGCTTGAAGGAAAAATTTAGAAGTTATATGATGACTGTTTTCCTTTCGGTGTGATGATGGTGTTCTGATGTGGTAGTGAATTTTAATAGATTGGTTTTTCTCTTGTCAGAAGGCTTGAGAAGGAAAGAAAGAGCTATGACACAGTTTGTGACTCCAGTTGTTGACTCACCAATCTCAAGAGTTTATTTTGAAATAAGAGTATCCTATACTCATTAATACTCTACTTGGATGTTTTAAAGAATGTATTTCAGTGTTAGAAACTAATAGAAGCCCCAGATAACACACACAAAAAATCCCTGTTTTATTTTAAGTGTTCAGAAATGTTCAAATTGTTAGAAATGTTTGCATTTTATTAGACTGCGCCTTAAGAACCCACTGTGAATTTCTGGGCACAGACTGGAAAAAGATGCCTATTTCCTTTTTATTTCCAGATTGAGTTAAGTCTCACTTTCATCTAGTTTTCTCCTTTATTTGCAAGCTTTTAAGACATTGTGATTTTAATGTCTTTTCTCACTGCTATCTTGAAATGGGAGGTTAAAAATACTGCAATGACTGGGAAAATACCACATCCACCCTCTTGCTCATTTCTTAATTCCTGTGCTATTTTGGTTTGAACAAGCTCCTGCCATCTTACACTTACCTATAACTGAAGCATCTTTTTTAGCCTTCTTTTATTTCCATGTATATATCCAATGTCTTGATGATAACTCCAAACCAAATTGCAAACTTATTTACTATTTTTCAGCTTTTCCTTGAAGTCAGAGCGAATTTTGATATTTACCTTTAAGGTCAGTGTTATCAGGTCATGTGTAAGGAAAGTTGCAGTACTATCCAGACAATATTAACAGGTGAATGGATCTTTTCAACTTTTCTTTTTACACAAGCCTAATCAACCTCACTTGTGCAGAAAAACTCGTGTTTAGAAAGTGAACTTTCTAATCTTCATTTCTTCCTATTTTGGAGAATACAAGATGTCTCATAACAAATCTCTGGGGCATCTAAAAATCTAGTTGAAGGAATAAACTAGGTAAGTACTGCCTTTAAAATGTGTAAACATTGATATTTAGCATCTTTATTATATTCCTTTGCAATACTTAATCCATTTCTATTGAAGTCATGGAAAAAGAATTTTTCTCCCTAGAGAAACTATCTGTGAGCTCCCATAACTATTAACTAATATAAAAGTACCCTACTGGCTAATGTTACACTACATGTGTTTACATAGCTGGGATTTCAAATTCTGATGTGATTGTCTTAAGTTAAAATAAATAAGTTATTATTTAATCCCATATGTCGCAACCACTTTATATGTGTAAAATACTTTCATGAAAAGGATGATTGCATCTTAAGCATTGCAATAATTCATCATGCTACATATGTTATTTTTCAGTAAAAAAATTACTTCTCAGCCACATTAAATAGTGTATCTCACATTAAAAAAGGCAGCAGAGAGAATTCTCTGCAGTGGTGTCTTTGGCTAGAATGGATCTGTTCTTTTATGTTTCTTGGTTCATGGTTATCTAAGTGGAAGTTTTACTGCTGGCTCCATAGGTGTAAATTAATGTTATTTGTCTGCTTCAAAGACATTTGAAAAGTACTTGTGTTACACATGAATATGTACTCTTTATTTGTAATGTGAAAACAAGACAAGCATACTAAACAATTTTAAACTTCTGCCTGTTGCAATTAAGGGAAAACACTTCCTTCAATTAGGAGCCAAATTTTCTCTTGAGGTGACAGCATAGTAGAAATGAAGAAATTTATTATTCCATTCAATATTAAAAAATTTCCACTTATAATAGAAATGTATATGCAGTCTTTTTGTGTTTTTATTTCTGTACAGTACTGCTGAGTATCATCTTCAAATGTATAAGTCTTTTGAGCCTCTGTATAATAATTCACAAGCCTCAGTATATTCTCGGCCTGTGTTCAAATTGATTAATAGTTGCATCCTTGAAGAAATTTTATACCTGCAGCCAAATTTCTCTGTTCCAGAAACTTAACAGAATAACAAATATGTGTAAAGCTTTTTATCTCAAAAATATTAACAGATGGATTTCAGTCTGTGTTTGAAGAATGAAATTTTAAAAGGCTCTTCCAGTGTTACTTAGTATGATCTTACAGAATACATTGTAGTTGACTGAAATATTTAAGGACTTCTACCTAATTACTGTACGTAGTTCTACATAGACTCAAGTAAGGAGCATAGGAGTATTTTGATTTAAAAGGCACCATAACATGTGAGAGCTGATCACTAGCATCACTAGAGACTGGGTTTGCATGTTTGAATCAGGTCTAATATAACAAAAGCTGCCATTCAAAAATTGAGCATCACACTTGTATACCTGGCAAGTTCTTATTACCAAACATGGGGTTTGTTTATGACTTCACTTCATCACATCATTTCACTTGTCACATTTAGAGTTTTGGTAATCCTGCTGCAGTACACTGCAGTATTTATCACTATCAAGGATTTCTGAGATTCAACCTAACCACTGGAAGAAGGGAAACTTTTTCTATGGCCTAATCACATTCACAGTCCTTACAATGTGATGATGAGTCTCATGCAGAGGCCAAGAAGAAAGAAAGGTCTGTAATTGTCACTGAGCTGACAGATTGAAGTGTGTTCCTCCTCAGCCTTCTGCTGCCTTGGATCACTGTAGGCCAGAGAATGACTGCAGGAGGAGTGGATACAAGACCAGAGAATGCTGCCCAGGCTTAAACAGCCAAGATACTGACATTAAGTGTCCAAGTTCCTGCTGCTGAACATAGAATCAGCTAATTTTGCTCTGGGATTGAGAAAAGTTGTGCTACATCACAGGCTGGTCAATAGATGTTGTTTCTTCCCCTGTCAAACCAGTCAAGTTAAATATGACAAGTGGATGCATCTGGAAAAGGAAAAGGAGCATGGGAATAGTGAGTTGCTTAAATAGTAGCAATAAAAGCACAATTATTAGAAAGAAACTTTCAGAAAACTTACCTAGCAGTACATCCATTTATGTAAGCGTGCAAGAGCTAGAATACATAATTCTGGGTATTTGTAGATTTGCAGCATTTTTCCAAACATATTTAACTGTTGACCTGCTCACTGGATAGTCAAGTAGTAGAAACTTTCAGTTAAATCTAGTAATTATTGCACCTTGCATTTGTTACCATTGGAACAGAATAATCAGAACTTTGTTTTAATGTGTGCCAGCTGAAAAAACTGCACACTGCTGCTGAGCACATTTAACAATAAACAACTGTGTCTGAAGCATGAAATAAACTTCCTGGCATGCTCATTCTGTTTGTATTGCATCTTCATTAATCTTACTGCTTTGGCATTGTTCTACTTAATGCACTTTTTGCATTGAGCACTACTTAAATTTACATTGAGAATGTGAACTCAACAAAATGTATGAGAAAGAGAATACAGAAATATGTCTAAGAGATAAGACATTAACATAGTGTATCTGGACATTCATAAGGCAAATATTAGTAATATGACATTTATATATTCTCTTTGTTGATATTAAAAATTATGTTTAACATGTTGTAGAAGGGTACAACTCTAAGCAGAGTTAGTGTGCTGTGAGACTTGTGACTATGGTGCTGTTTCAAGGAATTTTCTGAAACAGATGCATAGTCTGCCTTTTAAATTAACCATAACTTAAAATGGTGAAGTGGACCTGGTACACATTTCCCTTTACTTGAAGGCTCTACAGAAGACCAATGTGGTTACACGAGTGGTTTAGAAAACCAGAAATCATCTCAGTGGAGATACAGCCTATTAGCTAAGCAGATAAATATTTTCCACAGCTATTTTGGGTTTTTTTCTTATTTGGTTCTCAGTATCGACAGTGTCCTGAAACACATGGCACCCCCAGCTGTTTTTATGACTGTTGCATGAATGATTGATCTCTAGACTCCTCTTAGGTAGGATACTTAATTGCATAAGAGAGACATTTTTATTTGCATCTATGTCTTGAAAACATTGGATGAATTTTGGCAGAGCTGATAGTACAGGGCAGTGTTTCCCCTCTCTCCACACTCTTTTCAGGGTCCTTCCTGCTGTCACATGAGTGTTTGGATAACTGCTAGAATCTTCACCCTTGTTAAATGTCTCTCAGTATAAACTTTAGTTGAGACTGGAAGCATATGTTTGCTCTTTGAAGATGTGGAAACTAAATAACTTTTTAATGTACGTGCTGCAACTCTAAAGTCAGTCAAGTGAGACACGTTTCATTGTCTTGAAAGCTGCTGTCACACATTCATGAAGGTCAAGAGCTGTGTGTCTGCTTTCATCAAACAGATTATGTTCAACAAGTGCTAAAGTTAAGTTCAGACGTGTGAGTGACAGGCACATGGGACAGATGTAAAGCATAGAGGACTTGGAGTACTGTACATGCAAATGTAATTTTGCACAAGCTTTGTATCTGTTCATGGAAGCATACAATTTCATTAAAAACCAGAGAAGGGCTATGAAGAAGACAGTGCTAGTGGGTCTGAGAACAGGTCATCAGTCAAATCTGAAGCCATTCAGGAGATTAGAACATCTACTATTTTTTTCCCCCTTTCTTAAGTGTTTTACTAGCCCAGAATTGAACAGTCATATACATATATATAAATAAATAAAAATAAATACAAATCTGTGTTCAAAGGGACTTTCAGTAATTTTAATTGCCAAATAACTACTAGAAAACTCTGTTGCTGTTAGGATAGATAAAGCTTTCAGTGAAGCTGAGTCTTAGTAAAGTTTATTTTAAGAAATGCAAACCTTTGCCACTTTATCTTATTATTTGGGGTAGATCAAAACTGGTTTTAAATATCTTACCAGGAAATAGTAATGTTTATTGAATTTTACAGACTGGTATAATCTGAAACTAAACCACTGAATATGAAAACCTTTATTCTCCAAAGTATAATGTGTTTGAATTTAAGCAAGTACAGCATTTGGTGCAAAACTCTATTGTTCTTTGAGAACTTTCACACTGACTTTGTCACTGCTTTTTCTAAACTTCAGTGCTTCATTGCTAACAATGAAAGATAAATGAAGACTTTCAGAAAGGGTAACTGAATACAATTGATATATCTGTGTATGCATAAGAAGATTCAAACATGGACCCTGAAGAGAAGCCTTAAATCCACTTCTGTAGACATCTGAAAATAGAACATGAAACATAAGTGATAATGAGATTTATGGTGTGTAACATCATATGACAGGATCCTGTCTGTTCATTCAAGTTTCACAGGTCACTGACTGACAGAAATTCACTATGCTCTGTAATCAGTATTTAATAGGCATATCTGATCATGAAGGTATAAATTATTGATGTGAAGATGTTAAGAAATCAACATTTACCACTTATTTGGTTAGCTTGTTTCAGGTACTATCCATTTCTGATTTAAAATATGCTTACTTTTAAATTGGAATAATTTGGTATGTTCTTTCAGACTACAACAACACTGAATGCTCAAAGCACTGATGAAGTAAAGGATGATCTTTCTCAAAGTCATCACTAGAAAAGAGAGCGTTGGATGGATGGAGATGGGAAATTTTGAGAGCATGGTCTGCATGGGTGTATCATATCATTGCAGGGCATCAAAACTTGGCACTAAATTGTGGCACTGAAGCCATGTGTAAGTACATAACCATGTTGTTTTCTGAGAAACTTTAGAAATGTTTTTATGCAGTGTTTAAAAGATACCAGATTGGAAAACTTTTTTTTCTTTAATGTAGATACGCCTTGTGTGGACTAAGAAATATTTTGCCATAGTTATTAGAAAATATTACATGTCCTAATATTTTAACATGTAATGTTTATTTAGCATAATAATCAGAATTTGCAATTCAGCTGCTGTTTTCTGAGCTGAACATATCCTGGATGTCCTTGTGATGCCATATTCCCCTATTGCCACCAGGCTACTTTAAGACTTTCCAAAGGGGCCAGGCAAAGGAGGGTTAATCCATTCTGGTAGCACTGGTAAGGAATTTACATTTCAGAAGCCATCCTCAAAAGGAATGTTCCTCACCAACCTGAAAATTCAGGTGTGTGTTTCTATCAAGAGGAGTGGAGAGTTCTTTGAAACAAGACTGGAGTCTTGTGATCACATGCCCAGATCAATATGTCAAGTACATTGCTATATCAAGGCTCACATTTTCACCAAAATTGAGCAGTGCTGCTAAGCTCCTAGTGGGCAGAGCAGGGGAGATAGGGCAGCTGTTCTGTAAAGCTGAGCTCAGATTAGTTGTGGCAAAGACCAGGATTATGCCTCAAAATTTCTGCTTGTGCTTTTAATCGTTCATCTTAAAAACGAACGGACACTTGCCAGCTATGATGTGTACGTGAATGAGGGAAAGGATTTACACCTGGACCTCAAAAAGTTATTCTCTGCCTAACTGCAGTTCCTAGGCTTGTACTATAGACTCTAATGTTCTGTAAATAAGCAGATTAACTCTCGCTGACAAATAAAACCATGAACTTCCTAATGCATGAAGCTGCAAAGCAAACTAGGTATTGAGCTGGGCATTGTGTATATTCTTTAGTACCAGTGCCTCTACCCACCTTGTTTTGAGTTACTCTACTTCACCTCTCTGACACTGCATCTATGCTTAGAATGAGAGCAATATGCAACACAATTGTTTTCTTATTATTTTTGCTTGGAGAAATAATTAACCAGAGGGTACACAGAGTTGTGAAAATGTAAAATTCCTTATGAATTCACAGGTGGTATTTGATTTCACATCTAGAGACATCTGTGTTTCTTAATGTGCTACTTTGCTAATTATTATCAACACTGACAACATGAGTAATGTATTAGAAAATATTTAGGCAGTAACAAGGGGGTTATTCTAAGAAAAAAAAAACAAAAAAGACTGCCAGTTCACATGTGGGAAAAGACTTGAAAATTAATTGCAAGTAATAGAAAAGGTAATTTACAAATTACTAAATATAAAGTACTGAGTATTGCACAGATGCACTGTACTTCTTAATTTGTCCTAAATTAGTGACAGATTTTTGAGTATGGGATGTTAGACAACTATATCTCCTGCTTTCATTGTAAAGAAACAGAATGTTCTCATGCATTCAAGCTATAAAATTGCCCCTTGTTTAGCATAGGTTAAGCAGTTTCATGGTTTTGAGGGTTCCATAAATTCTGTAAGCCAAGGTGCTGGTAAGCTAGTTCTCACATTATTGTTTTAAAGTGCCTGCTAATTGTTAGCAGTAGTTCATCCATTACACTGGGAACTAAAGAAGCTTTTTTAAAGAATGCTTACTTCTGTGTTTTAGCATAGAGTGTACTAATTTGCCACTGCAAAAAGATTTAAAAGTACAGTGATTTTTCATTATCTTGGGGTCTGTTGTGAAATTAAGTCTTGTGAGAAGGCAAAGGGATTTGGGGACACTTCTGGAAGTGATGCAAAAGCATTAAATGGGTCATAAAGCAATCAACAGTGACCAGTTATATATGAGAATTACTGGTAGTGGTAAAGGAGGATGAGAATAATGTTTTTTTCACATGTAGCATCAAGAATTATTAATAATGTTGCCTTAACTCCCCAAAGATGTATGGGTAATAATGTTGCCTTAACTCCCCAAAGATGCATGGGGTGCAAGAAAATAGCTGGAAAAGAAGTTTGAAGCATCTTATAAGCTGAAGGTCTAAGAGCAATCTTTTCCTAAGGAAACCTCTTTTTTGCAAACTGAGTGATTTCAGAAGAAGGAGCAATGTATACCCTCGCACTAGTTTCCCTGGCCTGGTACAGCTTCTTTGCTGAGAGATTACAGAGTGGCCTTTGTCAGCATTTTGTCTAGACTTCTTTTCCCAACTTTGCTCCTTGACAGGCTTAGAGCTGAGAAGGTCTCTATTCTGAGGTTCTACAGCTCTTATACTATTTCAGGAGGTAGGTTAATGTTTTACATTACTCTTCTGAATAAGATAAGTAAAAACTTCATTTGCACTCGTGATGAATGCAGTTTTCAAAGTTTCAATCAAAGGCAGCAAGCAAGATGTCTTTAGAACCATTTCAGAAATTTTAAAATTTTACTCTTGCATTTCCCATCTCTGAATCTTTACTGACAATGTGATTCAGCCTTTCACGTGCCTTCACCAAAAAAGCAAGTCATGCATACAGAAATTTGACGTGTTACTCAGATAGCTGATTCCTTAGATCAGGGCATTTGGCCTACAGGAATTTCTGGTTGAGGTTTTTTTGTGTTTTAGTGGTTTTTTACCTGCTAAAATTTTCTAGTTTTCCGCTAGCTATCTTAGTTTATGTTAGATGGAGCTCTAATGCTTCTTTTTGTTTCTACTTTGCTTCTCTCAGTGTTCATCAGTTTCATCAGAAGATGCTCTAAGAAACTTCTGCTTCTTCTTAAGATTTCCTGAGCCACTCGCCAATTAATTAGGCAGTGGAATTCCTCCTTTTATTGTCAATACCTGATTCTTATTTTGACAATTTTTACAGAGCCTATCTAATACCTTTGAAGAAAAGTATAGAATATTTTTATAGTTAGGCATATCATGACAGGTTCTCTAAAACAGGAAATAGGGCTTATGGACAATTTGCCTGTCTTTTTCTCCTGGAAGGCTTTTCTTTTTGATGTAGCCCTAAGATGTGATTGATGTTGAACAGCTGTAAAGCTTTAAATCAGGTGCCTCATTTAAATGCCTTGCTCTGGAAATTCTGGCAACATCCAAAAGACAGAGCCTCTTTGGCCTGAAAGCTAGAGCATAATGTTTTATTTGTTAGCCCAATAAAAGGTATTTCATTATCTACCTTGTCAGTAGGCCCTGACATTCATAGGCTTGGTCCTTACCCTGGGACACATAAAATGCTCTTGATAAATTACTTATGAAAAGGCTGGGTAGACACGAGGCACAATGACAGTAGCATATCTGTCTTCCCCACCTTATTTGAACAGGAGAGATGGTGTGGTTTTTTTCCAGCATGGGGTGTTTCAGAATCATGATAGTAAGTGAATCTGGTAGCAGACATATTTGTGGCTTTGCAGATGTAAAATAACATTCATTGTTTTTTGTCTTGAGACTCTGCAATGGCCCCTCTGTCTTCCCACCAAGGAAAATACCAACTGAGGTAATAGCTTTTGTATTTGTTAAGGAGTTAGCCCTCAGCATGCACATCAGACAAGTTTTTATTGTGTGCATATTGACTTCCCACAGAATGTCAAGACAAAGTTGATGATTCAGTATTGTCCAGACTGTGTTTTCAAAGCCATTCCTTGATACCTGGAGTTTCAAGCTGGAAATTTTGTCCCAAAATTTGGAGGTTTCTACAGAAGAGTAGAGCTTGGCCATGGGGCTGCTTAGCAGCCATTGGCTGCTGGGCCAGTGCAGGGCAGGAACATTCTGAACCAGTCATGGGCATGGCTTAAAGCTGACCACTACTCACTAAGGGGCCCCAAATCCTGACCCTACTAAAATTAAACATTGTACAGCCATTCCTCTGGAGAGTGAGTGAAAGATTGGACACTTTATGCAGCCAATAGTCTACAAATTAAGGGACTGTGAAAAAAACAATTGGATGTTACAGTGAATTGTGTTTCTACAGGTCCATGGAGGAGATGTCATTGCAGTGTAGGCTTAAGAATCCATGCAGATTTGAATTGATATATGGAACTATTCCATCCTCATCCCTGTAGATTTACACCCTAAATAGAAAAATCTGAGGGTAGAGAATAATATGAAAAAAAATTTATTACCTGGTAGGAGACTATGCATTTCAATATATTACAAAGAATGGAATAACTTAGGCTGGAAAACACCTTTAAGATCATCGAGTCCAACGTTTAACCCAGCACTGCCAAGTCAACCACTAAACCCTGTCCCTAAGTGCCACATTTGCACATCTTTTGAATACCTCCAGGGGTGGTGACTCAATCACTTCCCTGGGAAGCCTGTTCCAGTGCTTGATAACACTTTTGGTGAAGAAATTTTTCATAATATCCAATCTAAACCTGTGTGGCAATGTGTTCCCACCAGAGCTCTGTCTGGGCAGGTGCCAGCAGTCATGGTAGGTGCAAGATCTTGGAGAGGCTGTGGCTTTCTGCTGGATGGATAACCTTGCTCCCTGGCTGGCTGCCTGGCCTTCAGCACCCTTCCTGTGCACCCTTCTGTGCAAGCTGTCATTCTAGAGCACTGCATTGTGGCAGCTCAGAATAGATCTCCTAGGGGAAAAAAACCTGCCTTCTTAAATCTCTCAGGCTTTTAAGGTTAGGTATGGATGACATACTTGCTTTTCAAAAGTCACTAGTACTCTAGGTGAAATATTTATGACCTCTTTTATGCTGGTTTGGTAATGTTTGGGGTTTTTTGAAGATCTTTTTTTTCTTTTACCTCCTATGTATTTTAATTAAACATTTAAACCATTTAAAGTATCAGAAACATGCAAACCACTAAACCAAGGTAGAGTTTAAGCAGATATGTTTCCATAGCAAGGAATACACTACAACTTTTTACTTTTCTTAAGGATAGCAATTAACTATGGCCATCAAGCAGCATGACAACCCTTTAATGCTTGAGCCTTATGTTAAGATTTAGATAAAAATCAAATAGAGTGAGGTGTGGATAGCTGGGTGAGGTGTGTGGTATGTGTTGTGGAGGATGTCAGTACTTGATCATAAATCTCTTGTTTAGCCTGAAGTAAAAGCAGTTTTATTGATGCATTAATCCATGCTGCCAAATGTTCCTTAATCCTCAATTTACCTGCAGCAAGGTTTGTCCAGAGCATTTATGTTGTCCTTTTAGGAATCCTTGAACACTTACATTCTAATTCTATCAAAATCATCCATCCATTAATCTCATTAACACTTTAGAAGGTAGGAGTGTATTCTGTGTATCACTGAATGGATTTGGGATCAAGTTGCATGGCTCTGACTATGAGGCAGTTTGGTTTTTGAAGCACAAAATCATAGAATCATAGAATCAGACGGGTTGGAAAAGACCTCAAAGATCATCAAGTCCAACCCTAGAGAAAGGCCCCTACAGAGCAGTAAACAGTTGACTGAATATCCAGGGCCAGTGCATTTTCCCTGAGCACATCTGTAGTTGGAGTATTTGATGTCACATCTACTACTTTGATCTTTGGTAGCAGTAAGTAGATATTTTCTTAATATTCATGTTAACCTTCACTGGCCAGATGTGAAAGTAAATGTATCATAGTCTATTTCTCTGTTACTGACATGGAATAGAATGGGAACATTGTGGATGGTAGAACTATGTAATCACTATGCAGAACAACATTGCAATTACAACTGCAAGCAATTCTAACAGAGGAGATGTTGTCCTTTTATGACACATTTTGTTCATAGAGACACAGATGATACAGATACACGTCTGTAGCTGTGTAAACAGGACAAGATCACGTCCTTTGATTGATGTATTTATTGTTCAACTGCCGCAATAAAAATGGAGACCAGGTGACTGCAGACAGAAAGTTTTCTGTGGAAGTGGGTTTGCTTCATACTCAGTGTCTAGGGTTTCACCTTAGCAAGAACATTGCCACATTTCTGTACACAGTTGATATGTGTCTGTCCATCAGTGGACACAGTGGGAGCCTGGTAGTTCACAGATTTATTATGGCCATGCAGATCATTTTAATTAACTTTCAATTAATGAAATTTGGCTAGTTTTCCTTTCATTCCAAGGTGAAAAATTTTTAACTACTGCAAATAGAAGAAATCTGCTCACTTTGTTTCTGTCAGAAAATCCAGCAGGCAAGAATAATTTTTGAAGTGGTAAGAACAAAACAGTCTGAGCCATCTTTACTCACCCTAGTAAGTTTAATTTCTTGCAGATCTACTCGTTATACATCTAGAGGGTGAATATAAGTTCCAAAAGAAACCAGAAGCAATGAGTAAGTCAGCTTTGCTTCCTTAAAATGGTTTGGGTTTATAGTGCCCTCGTTAGCTAAATCAGAAATGACACGTAAGTCTGAAGTCATGGCATTACTTCCCCTAAAAAGAGGAGGAAATTGCTTGATTTTATAATGAAATATCATTTGCCATGTGGGCTGTTCGTTCTTGATGTGGCCTGAAACAATTTTCATAGTGGTTAGAGTGTCTGTTTATGAGTGTAAAGGAACTAGAGGCCAAATGCATTACATCTTTTCAGCTGAATTCAATTTCTGGTTCTAGAACGGAGACTAGGCTTTTACTAACAGAGCTTGTAGTGAGACTAAGAAGAGAAAAGATAAGACCTCTGCTCTTTTTGCTACTCATTTTTGGGACTGAAATGTGAAGTCTGAACTTTAACAAAGGTACAGAACAGTACTTCAGGATTTTTTTTTAATAGCCTGTTCTTCTTAATAAGCTTTTAAAAAACCTCTTCTGAGTTTCAAATTGTAACCTATTTCAGCTTTTATCTAACACTTCTGCCTTTACTCCACACTAACTGCATTGTGATAGCCAGAGACTGCATTATATACTTGTGTTTCAGGGGAAAGCAGGTGGCATATTTGTTTTGCTGTGGTTTTTTTTTTAACCTAAGGCTTCACATTTTTTATTTGAATACCATGGCACTTACTTGTTTATGCATCTTCACATTACCTATTGCTAAAACCAGTGTTTGGGTTAGTCCTCATTGCAGTCCTAGGAGCTGATCCTCATATGGGTTAATTTTTGTAGCTGTCAGATATTTTGATGAAGCAGTGATTTAGCGTTCCATCCATCTTGTTGGGAGTTTTCTCATCTCTTCTTGAAGGAAAAATGGAGTTATAGGAAAGAGACAATATCTTCTGTAACTGTAAATCATTGTAGGATTGATTTTGGATGGAGGAGGAGATGGGGAGACAAAGGTATAAGGGTTTATAAGAGGTGAGATGTTTGGCCATAATAGGCAGACAAAATGGGAATTCATTGCAGTGCAGTACATTCCTTCTTTCAGGAAAGATCCTTCTCATACAAAAGTGGCATCTGTAAGAGCTTGTAATGGTCCAGCCTGCACATTCTGCAGTGGGTGAGGAAACTGGGGATGAGTTGCACTTAGAACTATCTGCTGCCTGTATTCTGCCCACAAATGTGGCCCTGGGATGGACAGTGGGAGCTCAGTGCACCAGAAAATGCCAATGAGCTGAATTAAAGTCAGGAAAAGGTGGTTTCCTCATCAGCTTGTGCTAGCCTGAACAGAAAGGCATCAGTATTCAGCATGAACCGATAAGAGGTTTAAAAGATCTAGTATAATCAGTGCTTCCAGGAGACAGCATAGACACATTATTTCTTCTCTGCTGCTGTAGAATAGAAATTATGTTGTCCCAAAAGGCTCTGTTGAAATAGAACTTCATATCTGTGTTTTGTGCTTTACTTGGAGACTGGTGAACAAAAAGTTTCTTTCTTGTTTCTTTTTTTTTTTTTTAAATACTTATCTGAGGAAGTAGGAGAAGTTTTAGTATGGTAATATTTGCTAGAAAGGGTTGTTGAATGTGTTGGTATATTGTAATACCTACAGCAGGAAGCAACAATGTAGCCTCAGGGAAGGCTTTTAAATGGGCTCCAGGATACCCAATAGGCTGTTTTGAGGGTTGCTCTTGATTTTACTGAAGCTAAAGAAAGGAAAGAAAAAATGAAAGGAAATATTTCCCCAGCAAAGGTCTTTCTGAGCTGACCTTATAAATGTCTTACTCTCCAATCTCTGCTGAACGAATAGTGAGGAAATTGGTACTGTCAGTTTACTGTCAGAAATAAATAGCAAAATGTGAAAGGGAAAGTTTTATGTAGTTTAGTTAAGAATCATGAAAGTTACAGAATCATGTGAGGCATGTAGAAATCTGCAGTTTCTTTGAAGAAGAATAAAAGGCCATTAACTTTTTTCATTAGGTCTGTTTATACCTCTGACTAATTTTGAAGAGTACAACAGTCTAGCATTTGAAACCCACAGTCATCTCATAATGCTGTGCTACTATGGAATATCACTTCTGCATAGGTAGTGTAGACTGAGGTGAGCATTGCTCACAAGAAAAGTTGGGAAGTGTCTCAGCTATGAAATTTGGATCCTGAAATGGTGATTCATAAAAATTTTAAAGTGTCTGGGGGTATTTCTAGTTTTGTATAGAATCAGCTTTTATAATGAGATAAACATGGAGCCATTCTTACCCTTCATTGCTCTTACAAAAATAAAATAGGACTTACTTAACAATAATGGAAAAAGGTATGATTTCTTATTCTTCTTAAAATGCCAATAGTGTATAGAAATTTTCACTTGTAACTTCTGTTAGAGTTGAGGAGGGTGGGATATTTTAAATTTTTATATATTTTTGTCCATGTATTTTAATGATTTCTGCATGCACTGATGTTGTGGGTTGACTCTGGCTGCATGTTGGGCACCCACCCACCAAAGCCACTCTATCATTTCCCTCCACAAATAGTCAGGGGAAAGAAAATATAACAAAACATTCATGAGTTAACAGCCAGGAGACATCACTCACTGAATACCATCACAGGAAAAACAGACAACTTGGGGAAATTAAGTGATTTTATTACTAACGAGATCAGAGCAGGATAAAAAGAAATAAAACAGACCTTGGAAAACATGTTCCCCAACCCCTCATTCCTTCTTAACTCTACCTCCTCCCCCACAGCAGCACAGGGAGATGGGAATTGGGGGTTACAGTCAGTTCATCACACATGGTTTCTGCTGCTGCTCAGGGAGAGGAGTCTCCCCACTCTAGCACAGGGTCACTCTCACAGGAGACATCTCTCCATGCGCTTCTCTAACATGAGTCCTTCCCACGGGCTACAGGAACTTGTTGCAGCACAGGCTTCTCATGGGTTCACAGCCTCCTTTCAATCATCCATGTGCCTTGGCATGGGTCTCCTTCATAGGCTACAGGTGGATCTCTGCACCCTGTTAACCTCTATGGGCTGCAGGGGCACAGCTGCTTTGCCATGGTTTTTACCACAGGCCACAAAGGATTCTCAGCTCCAGCACCTGGAATACCTCCTCCCCCTCCTCCACTGACCTTGGTGTCTGCATAGTTGTTTCTCTCACATATTCTCACTACTCTCTTCTCTGGATGCAATTACCTCTGCCCAATGACTTCTTCCTTCTTAAATATGTTATTACAGAAGCATTACTACTGTGTCTGTTTGGTCTGGCCATCCAGGAGCTGTTGCCAGTGGCTCTACTGGACATCAGGATGCTTCTAGCAGCTTCTCACAGAAACCACCCCTGTAACCCCTCACTATCAAAACCTGGCTGTGCAAACCCAATACAACTGATCATGTCCAGAATCATAACTTCTAATTACAGAAATGTAATTTTTCTCTATATTTGGGAAAGACCAATTTGAATCTGGAATTGGTTGGATAAGGAAGGTTGATCTAATGAGAGTCAGTTATGTTCACAGTAAATAATTGACAACTTGTAAATGAAAGGTCACTGAAGCATGGCATCTGTTCTTACATGGACTGGGAAAGCAATATGAACAGTTCCTTGTTTTTCTCATCTGCCTGTTTAGCTGTCTGTGTTAGTTTTGCAATACCAAATCAATTCATCAGCAGTGACATTCTGTAAGAGTCTCATTGTCTATCAGTCATGCACTAAGAAAGCTATTGTCAAGACCACAATGTCAGGCAAAATGGACATATTTTCCTCCTGTTGCAGAGGATGAGCTTCTGATGATAGCTGTTTCTTTCTTAAAAGGGATTATGTTTCAGATATTTCTGAGAGCCCAGAGAATCATACTAAGTACCTCAAAGAGGCTAAGGCACCAAGTCACTCTCAGCTGAAGAATGATCAATTCTTATGATTGACAGGAACCAAATGTCAATTTTCCCTGACACACTGCACACACAACATTGATATATTGCTCACAAAGTGTCCCTTCTTTCTCACTGCTGCTATTAGATTACCAGACAGCCTCACAAAATAGACCATTTTATTCCACGTAATGGTGTGCAGTAGACTTAGGTAGGATGATATTAAAAAGCTTGGAATGAACTAACCATCTGGGACTTCCAAAAATCCAAAACTTGGCAGAGCTGACCTTGGCCTGGGTGCAGGTATGGCATGTTAATGTCTGTTTCAGAGCTTAGGACTGAATTAGAGCTAATCATTGCAGGCAGCATTGCAGGACAGAGGACAAACAGCAACATGCAAATAAAGCAAAAGGAATTTGTGCTAAATAAGGAAGGATTGAATGAGTGACTGGATTTTTGTTTAATATTTTGTAATGAAAAATTTGGGTTTGTTACTGACCTGCTGCTAAAGCCTGCAGCATTCAAGTGGAACTGGAATGTTAATAAAGTAAGCATTTCTTTCTGATGCTTCAGGCTTAATGCACCTTTAATTAAATCTATTGGAGCAAGTGCTTTGCTTTTCTTGGAAAGGTGAAAGAAATGTTGGTAATCATCCACTGCTAACTTAGGGATTGCATTTTTGAAACAATCAATGCAATTAGTGAAGGTTGCTTGGATATTTTGAAGCAAAATGTAATGTTAGAGCTTTGAAATGTTTTCTGTAATCTTTTTACATGTGTAACTCTTAGCATGCTGCTAAAATAGCAAAGTGATAGCAGTAAGATGATTATACCTTTTTG
>NW_008669931.1:7224-34167 GCF_000695815.1 Acanthisitta chloris | reverse complement strand
ACAGCAAGTACTGCTGAGCATGTGAATGATATACCACCAAGTCTTCTCTTTTACATACAAATACAGGTGGAAGAACAAAAAGTGAATTATCAATGCTGTTTTAGGTGATGGGAAAACTAGCCAGATTTTATCACAGGCCAGTGTGAACTTGGAGCAAACTCTAAATGTCTGAAAGCTAAGTTCTGCCAGTAGATACTGAAACCATAGCTAGCTGGCTCATATACCTCAGCATATGACTAGTGCCTATTCACTTGCCTGGAATTTGCAGTCATGGTGAAGATAACAGTGGTGGTAGTGTAATGAGCTTGGGTAAGACCTGCTCCAGGGGAGGTATATCCCATGCATTTGTTATTTGTGTGGGGACAGTAGGGAAGGGAAAGCCGAAGAAAAAAGGGAGGAATTGAAATCTTCTGAATTTTCTTTTTCTAAGGGGCAAAAAGGTATATAGTGCTTAATGGGTGATGGTAGACTCCTTATGGGGTCTAACAGAAGAGCCTTTCTTCTTCCATTCAGGAATATAATTGGGGAAGATTTTCCACTGCTCTGATACCCATGGAAAGAGAGAAAATTTGCTGGGGATATTACTAATGCAAAGGTGCTTCTGTTCTCATTAGAGTTCTCCCCCATGCTGGCATATTGCTCAATTTTCTGCTACTTGGTCTTATTTCAATTCCTGGCATGATGCATCAACAGGGAAAGAATCCTCCTGAACTGTAATCACTGGCCTATGGCAACGGCTGCAGGTAATGACTCCCCTAGGGCCATGTTTCTAGACAGCATTAAGGTCGGCTGTGTTGCACCCAGTATTGCTTTGCTTAAGACAGAAGAATTTCCACACAATGCCTTTAAAACAGAGTAATTGATATCCAAGAAGGTAACACTTGTAAGATTCTTTTTCCCAGACCAGTGCAGTGTGTTTACCCTGGCTGAATGCCAGGTACCCACCAAAACCACGTTATCACTCCTCCCCTCAGCTGGACAATGGATAGAAAATATAATGAACAGTTCATGAGTTATGGATAGGGTGTTTTGTGAAACAGGAATACCATTGGCACATCTGCTTTCCAGGTGTTCCCTGGCCAGGAACATTAAATGTTGCTGAATGTCATTAATTGCTCATGGGCTGGGAAAGTTTTGAGCTTTGGGAATCTACATTTTTACATGATGACATAAATGATAATAAATGCATGCTTTGTACTGATAAGGGGCAATAGGAGAGCTAGAAACAGAAAAGGGGGAAGTAAGCAAGATCTGAGATGCAGAAGAAGGGATAGTCAGCACCATGGATCCAGCAGCATTCTGATGATCCATAGTCAGCTTTTCTTTGGTGGGGGCGCATGCACATGGTCTCTGGATGCTGGTCCTTTTTTTACAGGGCTCTGCCAGGGCACTGTGATTGGTCAGCTCCTCTTGAGTAGCAGGGCGAGTACATAGTGATTCCCAGTGCAGGCAACATGCAAGTGTCCTGGGAAAGTTGTGATCCAGGTGCAGCTAGATATTTACAGTGGAATTTCGTTATCTTGGCAGCCAGAGAGTTTCAGTGGACAATGGAGTCCTGTTATCTTGGCAGCTAGAGATTTAGGTGGGCAGTGGTGTCCTGTTATCTCAGCTAGATATTTCCAGAGGCTTGTTATTTTCTGTGCTTTCAACCCAGCCATAGCCAGAGGTATCCTGTAGCTCAGCAAGCTTTGAGGCAAACAACCAGGCTTTTGCCACACAACAAGCCATCAAAGCCAGGCAATGTCAAAACAAACATTTCTTGAAGGTCCCTTGCAGAGGGGCCCTTAGACTATAAACACAGTTGTCTACTTATTGATCAGTCTGGATGCAGCCTGCAGAGAAACTTATTTTAAAGCATAATAAACATTATTTGGCTTACCTGTACTGACTGAAAGCATTAGTGGAACCAAGGCATGTATCTTGAAGAGTGTTGAAAAGAGGACTCTCTTGTGTGAAGAAATTGCATATTGTGAAAAATGGTAAGGAAAGCTAGCAAATTTCTGTTAAATCTTTTGCCAGGTACTGTAGGCAGCGTTTAGGTAGATTTATCACGAATAGAATTGTGCATCAGTCTGTGAAAATTGACTATGACTCATTATACAAGTGTCTTTCGACTTGTTTTTGCAAGTCTGCAAGTCAAATTGCTGAGTTCACTGTTTCCCTACTTCAGAAATGAACATGTAGAATTGATCAGTCTGATTTCCTCTACTGTACTAATACACAATCAAGTATCATCACTAAACAAAATTCTACCTGGGCATTTAGTTAAGGTTTGGTTAGTTATGTTTTGATCAATTAGTCTGGTTATATGCCTTAGAGAACTGGGTTTTAAATCTGAATGCAACAAGACTTCTGTAAGGGCTTCAAATTTTCAGTCTGTATTCACTGTTAGAGATTTATTTTTCTCTCTCTGTTTGGAAATAATGCCCTCTTAATAAAGCCACTGTGGAAAATCCTACTAGTTATCTGTTCAGCTGATCATGCATTACAATTTGGTTTATCCTTTCAAGTGGGATAGAATGAGATTTTCCACAGTTGAATTCTTTAATTGCCTTAAGCTGACTATGGCCATCAATGATGCTGCAAGAATCATGAAAGTTACATTACACAATTCATCAGTGTATGGGGAAAGTAACCATCTGAAAGAATGGAATGAGATAAATGTTATCTGTTTTCAAAAAAACTCATTAGATTATTTATTCCAGTGTTACACAAGGGGTGAAAAGACCAGAAATGGTCATTCATTTTCCCGGGTGGAAGAAAAGCAAAGAAGCTGTAACAATTAAAGAAAAAAATATTTTATATCTTCCTGAAGTACAGGGAACATGGGATTAGCAATATCAGAAGAAAAAGATCATGGTGGGTTGACCTTGGCCAGCTGCCAGACCACAATGCTGCCTCTCACTCCCACACAAAAGAGATGTTGGAAGGAACAAAAAAGAATTGAAAACAATAACTTTTAACATATGCTGTAGAAGACGGGAGATAAAAAGCAGGCAGAAGGAAACTGGAGCATTCATTTATACAGACTCCTGGAAGGGATGGCCATAATGTTTTACTGCTCTGTTCTTGGTATGGTTCTAGCAGCAGGCTACAGGAGCACCTGCCTCTTGGTTTTTGATTAGCTTTGAATGCAAAATGTCAAGCTCAGTTTTGGCAAAGGTTCAGAAAGACATTTTATCAAAAAACTAAGGACTTCTGTGTTTCAAATGATCTGTTGGAAACTCTGCAAGTTTGAATCCATGTTGGAAGGGGCATATGCCATCATGGAACCCCTTACAAATTGGGCCTGCAGCTCTGTGTGCTCCTGCCTGGCTCCTGGGGATGAAACAGAAAAAGAATGAGTAGAAATGATACTCAAATCAGTGTTTGTCTAAGTGTTAATATAATTTTGAGTAGGTCATTTGTTATAAAGCTTATGTCAGAGAACTCTGGCCTGTAATTAATTAATCTCTACTGCTTTAAACTACAGGTATTCCTGAGCCTGCTGCAGCCATGCTGTTACTAGCATACTGGGCTAGAGAGAGACTGAAGTAGTACAAATAAGGATCACTGCCATGTGCACAAGCAGTACAGAAAAAGAGGTGAAGTTGAAAAAGTGTTTCTTGTAAACACAGTGGCCTTAGGTTGTGAAATAAGAGATCCTTAGAGTTTCTTTAGAAATGTTATACATGTAGAGGTGGTAGTTGGTATAAATCTCTTATACTGACCTCTTTTGTGCACAGCAGGCAGGCTGAGATTACAACCAAGAGTTAGGAGTTAGATGGTACAGTTCTAGGACTTATGGAAGAGGCAGGTATAAATTTTAGAGTTTCAGTAAAATAAAAAGGGTTGCATTTGGTTTGGAGATCTCCTTATCTGAAGTTTCACAGGCTGAAATGTCTACAGAATTAGATCAAAGATCAACAGTATAATATCAAAGGCAGATTAACCAAAATATTCATAAGTAGTTGGGTTGTAATTCTTCTGGTATTATGGGAAATTACCTATATTATCATGTCATCAGAACCATGAAGTATAAATATGTTTCTCCTATTGGCATTAGACTGAGGTGTGGAAGAGAAACTAAAAGTCATATCAGAAGAGAATGAGCAAAATATCAGTATCTATCTCTATTTTAATTTATTTCTTGTGGTTTGAGGATTTTTTGGGACTTTCTATTCTTGCACTCCTTCCTTCTCCAATTAACCTTAGATGTTTCCTGGAAAATTTGAGAAACCAAGATATTTTGTAATTACTTTCTCTGTAATTCCTCTTTTGTAAACATCTCATCTATATCAGGTTTTAAGACTGGTGTTTGTCTGTTAGTCTAACCTAAAGCAAGGAAGATGTTCCCTATCCAAGTGGGCATGGGCTTAATCCCTACATCTTTGTTAGTGAAATGGGTTAATTTTTTTTCCAGTTTGAACTCCTTCTCTTTGATGAGAACAGCCTTTGCTGCTTAAGAGCTTTTGTACCTTTCCTCTCTAGATCAGGTGGAGTGCTGCACTGCTGCATTTCAGAATGGATTTTCTCTAAGTGTGTTCTCTATTCACAAAGCAATAAATGGCTCTTGCAGAGTGGGAAGACAGGGTTAGTCACAATTTGAAGAGAGTCAGAAAGAAAGCAGTCCTCTGAATGAATACTTTCCTACTGTATGTGGCTAATTAAAATCCATTATTGCTTTCCACTTTGCAAAAAGCAGTTGAGACATAGATTACTGGTGGCTTGTGAATAAAGCCTGAAGAAGATTGTATTGAAAAGTAGTGAACAGTTTACAGCTAGATTGGACAGTGATGTATCAGTGATGTATATCTGAGACTCACTATGAATGACAAAAATATTGTAAAGAAACTAAGCAAATTCATAGGACTGACACACAGAGCTAGCAGTGAAATATCCAAGCACTAATTTTAAAGGCTTAGGTCCTTCTAAAGGTATGCAAAAGACCTTCAGTAGGACCTGAGTACATATGGCAATTTAAATGCCTACACAAAGAATTGGATGCCAAGTACTAAGTGCCCCAAACTATGAAAAGTATGTTTCTTTAAGCTAGTTTCCAGGATTTACTATCTGTTGTAGTGCTGTTGGAATACTTGTACCTGAAAAAACGTATACAGCTGGGACTTCCAATTGATTCTTTTTTCTGGTTTAAAAACCTGGAACTATTTGAGCACTTCCATTTAATAAGGAGATGTTTAGAGCTTGCAGTTTCTCAGTTACATTGGAACTGGCTAGGCTGACATGTAGATGTGAATGATATACTAATTCAAAGTTGATCACTCTTGCCTGAAAGGTGTATGGCCCATGCCTTGCTAGCTTACAGCCTGGGCAGCTTGTCTGGTGTGACCAGATGAGTACTTTCTTCTTTGCTCCTGGTAAGGTTGTCACCACTTTCAGAGCAGCCAGACTGGGAGGGTTAGAAGAGACTGATCTCAAGGAAGGCAAGTAAGGTTCTCAAAATACCTGCCATGAATTTATAGAAAACTCTTCACTGTAAGATGTTTCAAAAGAGCTGCCTGAGGCCAATACACTGGTAGTTTTAACAAAGGAGTTCTGTTGAGAAATTGTTAACTGTGTAAACACAGTAAAGCATTGCACAGAAAACACCATTCTACAGTAGGGTGAGAGCTCAGTTGATTTCATGTACCCCTTGGGGCTGATTGTTGTTGCAAGCAGAAGATACTTACATATCCATTGAAACTGCAATTTTAAATTCAGATGGTCTCTGTTGTGCTCTGATTATTTTATGAAGGGCCTTGCTTTCCAACTCCATGCTGGCATACTAATTTGATAGTTATTTCTTTTCCAATTTCTTAGTCTCAGGCCTAATGTTTACACTCCCGCTAATTGTTTTCTATTATTACATTTACTGTTTTAAGTTCTAGTTTCTCTCTGTACCTTAAGTAGCTTGCTGTCAGTGCAGCATCCTTGCTGCACCACTGTGCACAGTGTTCACTGCATGTATTTGCATAATGAGCTAATCTTTGTTGGCTGATTACTTCATGAAAAGAATTGAACTTTTAACTCATAATAATTGCAATCTATCAAACTGTACCATCACCTCACAAATGATCACAGAATGTCTACTAAAAGTTCTGCTGAATTTTATGAGCTCTCACTCTCCATATGGACACCTGACTAGAAACTTTATCTAAACATTCAGCTCTATGAGAAGAAAAACTGGTATCTTATCTGGTCAGTCATCAGTCAGTCAAAAGACTACTGAAAAAAAACAGCCCATAACCTGTTCTTTGTTAGAAGTAATGATGCATCATGTTAATATAATGCTAGTTTGAGGCCAACAGAGAAAAGCATGTACTTTTCCAGCCTACAGGTTTAAATTGAGTATCTTGCCTTGTTGTGCAGTGAGTTTAAAATGCTAACATTTTCTTTCCAAGGAGAATGCCTAAAGCTTTAATTTCTTCAGACAGATTACATAACTCTACAGTTACATATTAATTTAACCATCACATCTAGCCTAAAGTCCTCAATCCACCTTTCCACAGAAAAGATTTAGCAACTTTTATCATGGCTTTCTTTATTCACAGATGAAGTTTTTGAGACTGAATTTACAAACAGCTTAATCTAGTCTCAGTGAAATTTTCATTAGGACTAAATAAAACAAAAATGTGTCAACATTGGCCTTTATTGCATGGCAGAATGGAATACTTTTCTAAAGCTATAAAGTACAGCTAGGTTCCTTGGCCTTTCTGAGCTGCACATTCTTTTTGTGGTTTTTTCATAAACAGAAACCCTGAGATTGCTACTGTATTTCAAGGAATTCTTTATACATTCTGTCCCATGTCCTGAAATGTTTTGAAATTGCAATAGAAACTGCTAGCACAAATACTAAGGAGGAGAGTGTTTCCTGAAAATCTTAGAGGAGTTAAGGTGAAGGAGGACCAAACATTCTCCATGTTGTACACATGTGGATCTGCAGCATGGAGAACTTGGTATTTGCATTCCATTACCCATGAGGAGGAGTCAGCAACTGTACCTCTTTGTCCTGACTGTCTGCTGACAAAAGACCTTTGAAGACATATGTGGAGTTTCCTATACTGCTCATACTTTTAAATAAGTAACATTCAGTTAGAGGCTATATTTAGGGTATTCACTTTGGGACAAACTTCCAAACAGATTTCCCTTAGGAGCTGTGACAACTTTTAACAGCAGCAGGCAGAGTCAAGCCTTGTGTGAGGAGCCTGGTGCTAAGGCCAGGGAGGCTGGAGGGAAGTAAAACCTGGCTGATCCACAACTACATTGCAAGACTCCAAAATCAACCTGAGTTGACTGTATTGTCATCAACCTGGAATTTGCAAGTAATGGTTGCATAACCCCTTTCAGTTACTGGTTTGAGTGCACCCTTTTGCTTGAAGATCACAAATCTTTTAGAATGAATTTGTCATCTTATTCTATTGCAGTTAGTGTATAACTTGGCTATTGTTTTTAAGAAGTTGTAAGCAATATCGGTGTACATGGACCTTAGGGATAGACACTGGTAGCAATGGTAGACAGCAGAGGAAAAGGACAGTTAAATCATCAAGCTGAAAGAAAAGCTATCTGACAAAGAAAATTTACTATGGTTCTCAGCTGGGATTTTACCAAAGGAAAATGTGTGTTGTGTTGTAGGTACCAAGGAGATAACATTTGGATTTTTTGAGTTTATTGGCCATTTCTATCTTCTGAAAGGCTCATTTGGAAGACCAGTTCCAACATTTACCTCCTCTGCTCTTCAAAGTCAAGTAAAACTGGCTGCTTACAATCCAGATCATGCTACACCGTAAAGAATGTTAATGCATTTCTTTAAATCTTTCAAAGTTCTTCAGTAGCTGAAATTTATAGTAGGAATACATTCAAGTGGGGGGAAAACAAACTATTCTTACATTGGGCTTTTGACAGTTTCATCTTCTCTACTGTAACAAATGACAGTTTAACTGCTCATGACACGAGTGGAGGAGAGATTTTTGTGTGTGCACTATTACTCATGTTAGAAGTTCACCTTGCAACTCTGATGGGGCTCCCACTCCCCACCTGAGAATGTAAAAAACAATCCCCACAAAATAAGATGATGTCCTTCTCCTGTTTTAAGGATATGAACCAGCTAGTGAAAGGACCTGGTAAGAATTGGAGTAGTGGAGGCAGTTGGAAATATTTAACATAGGAGCAGGGATTTTAGAAGGCAGCAGCTTGTTAGGTTGTTTTGGCTGCATGTAAGAGCATATCCCAGGAGTTCTTTATTACTCTCTCTCTGCAATGAGTATTATCTTTTAAATAATTCCTTATTATTTTGAGAGGCAGTGCTGATTGAGAGAGGGACTGTTCTTATGGGAGACATTTAAGAGGGTTTGCAACTCTGAAAAGAAACACTGTGCTTTTGGAAAATATTTGGTGCAATTTGATGTCACAATTTTGTTGCAGCAAACAGTCCCATTATTTTGTGCCACAGAGAATGAGCTAGCAGCTTCAAGGTAGAAAATCTTACTGTTTTCCTCAGCATAGCATGTTAGTATTGCATTATGTTGTCAATAGCTACTTGAAACTCTATCCTCACAGATGACAAACAGTCATAGTGGTAGGCTCCAGCAGTGCTGCAGGCTAAGTTCAGAATAATGGTCATTAAGCAGTATCCTGAGATTCTCCCACTCATCCAGTTCAGGATGTTTATGAAACTTCAAGTCAAGTCTACTGCATGTTGAAGATGAAGGCAATCATTCAGGATGTAAAAGTAGTTTCTCTAAGGAATAAAGCTGCGTGATTCCAGGTGATTTGGCTAAAATTTCATGGGAATCTGAAATGTCTGGGGTATCTAGAGATCATAGTTTCCCTTCACTTCCAGGATCACAAAATGAATTTCCTACAAATATCTGAATGACTCCAAGGTGATATAGACAGATGGTCTAACTGGCTTCACGGATCTATAATTTCCCTCACAGAGAAGTCCTTGCCAAAACTGTATTTGTTCCAAACTTCAGTTTCCTATTTTCTAGCAGGAGGCTTTTCTCTGTTGATTTAGAGCTACAGGAAATGAAACATTATAACTAAAGACCATACTGAACCAACACGGGGAATAAGTTCTTTTGGACCGGAAATCTTTACTTAGAAAGTCTATGGGACAAATTGTGATGGTATACACGTTATGGCATCGCTCACAACAGTGAGTTTTACAAACCAGGAAAACGTTGATCCAAAAAAAAATGCTTGTAATTTGCCTTCTAAGTGAAAACTGTGTGGCAGGAGGAAACTTGGAGGAAAGGGAAGTTTTAATGGTTCTGTGTGTTGGCTTATAAATGTCTGTATTAAACTAAAGCAACAATTTAAAAGCTGAGTTCATTTTAAGAGAAGCTAATTCCCACAACATGGATGAATTTGATGCCATGATAGGCTTTGAGTTAGAGCACAGGAAATATGAAGAGCAGATGAAATCTTTTGAGAGAGCAAATATTGGTTTCTTTCAAATGGTTAATTTCCCTTAGAGTTTTTATTTCTGTGGTGTTTATTTCTTTACAAACCTACTCCAGAAAAGCCTGCTTTCCCCTTTCATTATTCTAAGTGAATTTCAGGTATTCTCCTTGTCTCATTCTATTTCTGAGCAGAAAACTGACCCGATGAAATATTAGCCAAGTGTCAGTTCCCAATTTAACCCCATCTAAACTAATTTTTCAAACCATGGTGATACCTCCCTATGCACCACTGCATTGTTTATTATGGTTTAAGACCTTTTGTTTTTTGCAATGAAACAGAATCAAAGAGCATTATGCTCTGGAGCTGTGCAGCTTTTTTAATTTACTGGTGGTTTGGTATCAGAGGAATGGGGAAGATGCATTTTCCCTGATTCTCTGCTGAGTATACAGAACTTTTTTAATCACTTCTTGTTAAGTGAAGTAATAAAACTGATACCTTATTCGTGGTCTGAAATTTAAAAAATGTTCTCCTTTAGCTTAGATTTTGAATATAAATCTAAAAGGACATGGTCTGTGTATATCGAAATGGCATTTTACACTATTGGAAACTTGGTTAGTAATCTAGCTTTGAAGAGTCATACCTCTGTCTACTTGTCTGTGATCAGATAACAAACAAAATGCCAGAGGAGGTGTCATGAAGATAGTCCACTGACTTGCAGAAACAGTACAAATGCTCCAGGTCTCCAAATGACTTCCTTACAGGACATACATGCTAGTTAATTCTTCTGGCACAAATACAATGTTATGTTTCAAACAAGTTTTGAATTTTTATCTGCTCAAACTAGTTAAAATTGTATCTTCAGCTCTAGTCCAATGTGGTATATAGGTATGTATCCTAATTTGAAAGGGAAAATGTAAGTGCCATTACCATAAATTTTTAAATACTTTATACAATTTTTTTGCTGCTCTCCCTTTGATTTCCATCTCTACTTCCTTGTGTTGTTTTGGAGGGAATTTTTGTTATGATTTGCCTAAAGTTATCAAAGAGAACTGAAAGAGATCAAATCCCATTGATATGAATTGTAAAAAATTTTTTTAAAATATATTTTAGGTACCAAAAGGTAAGATCACAGAGTTAACTGTGTAACTCGGAATAAATTATATGTTTTAGAATGATCTGGTGTAGAATAGTATGTATTTCAAAAACTGGCTGAAAATATTGATCTAAATCTAAAAAGTAACTTTGTTCTACTGGTTAGTTATCTGCATTGTAAAATGACATCTTCCAGTCTGTTACCACAGCTCCTCATTCCTATGTCTCACACATTCTTGCTGGCGATGTGCTTTTCCTGTTTGGGGGGTGGCGTGAGGGGGAAGATGTTTGGCTAGATTAAAAAGTTATCAGAAATCTCTTCTCCATATAGGTGATTACAGACAGTGAGCAAATCTCCTTCTGACAGTCTATCCAAGCAATCATCTCTTGAACGGACTAATTAAACTATACTTCATAGGTCCTTAACCCTATGACAGTTACCTTGCATCCACTGGTTTTGCAGTCATCTGAAAATGTTTTGAGAGAGGGAGTTGTAATTTTTCGCACTTCACTGGATTTGTTGCAGTTTCTGATCCTGCTCCATTGCACCTCCTGATATGTGTCCTTGCAGTGGTGTGGATAAGCCTGATGAACCTGCCCATTTCCCCAAGAAAGGAATTGCTTTCAGTGGCTGTATCTCAGTTACAATGGCAAGTAATGTACCTTTTTCCTCAAATGTTTGCAGACTCAGTTTCCTTCCCTGGGTAGCTGCTGCTATAATTTACTAGTGAGTGAGGGACTTGCAGTAATCTGAGCAGTGTTCTTAGTAGGGACACAGAGCACACATATCCTGAAACTGTATTGATGCTAATTCCATTCTGCTTGCCAAATGTCTTGCCATCTGTGAAGCATCATCCCTGTATCAAAAATATACATGATCGAAGGGAATACATGTTCACATGGACAAACAATAATGGATGATTCACATGCTGGAGGTGATGCATGTCAACTCAGCAGTTCTGCTTTTATTCTGTAATGTGATCTCTTGTCATTAATGACAACATGTTGTCCTGAAATTCAGCCTATTTACCAAGATCTCTTCATGTTACCCAAACTTAAGTCCTTTGGAAATCTATGGACTATTGCTATGGATTACTGAGAAAGTACTTTAAGACAACACAAAATGGTTTAGAGAATGTGAGACCATTTATCTGTTGACCTAGTGATTGAATTGGACATCTTAAACCAGCCAAAACCAGAGTTTAGTGTGTAACTATATACCATTGATCTATTTTTTTCCAACCACATCTAAAAGGTTTTGTTTTAAAGCTTCTAGTTGATTCCACTGCCACTGTTTCTCTTGCTGCATAACTATCTATAGCTAATATGTACATAGTCTAATATACATACACATATATATATGTATTGTATAATATATATGTTAATATACATAGTATATAAACCATTTTCACTTGCAAACTGTCATTTTTACAAAAACAAGTAAGCATTGTTGTATTTTTTAGATGGATTCTGAAAGTTTTCAGAAGTAACTTCTCAAAAGGCAACAGGGCAGTCACAAATAGGTGAAAAATATTTTTGTATATTACTGATTTCATTCCAAAAGGCTGAGACATGCTGCAGAGGCTGCTGAAAAAACTGCATGTCTTTTAGGAATAACATAGATGTTTCTATTCAGCATGGCATCCCAGCTGATGGTCGTCGGGGTGTGTGACAGACAGGCAGAGGCAGCAGTGCTTAGCTGCCTCCAGCATGAGCCTGGATCAGGACTGTTGACAATTCCTTTGGGAGGGTCATATCTTCCTACAATTGGCTTCTCAGTTTTTCCAAGTTGGGGATTTATTTGGTGTCTTGTTTTGGGGGGGTTTGCACCATTATGTTTATTTTAAATCATGTTTAGTTATACATTTTAAGTACAAGCAAGGAGACACTTCTTATCCTTTAGTGCTTGGACTGTCATTGGGGATTGGAAACAGTGAGACAGCTGAAAATAAGAGAGAGAAAAAGCCCAAGAGAGGTAAACACAATCAAGATGAAAAGCAGGCAAAAAGAAGCTGGAAGATGCAACCAGAAAAATATAAACAGACTGAGACAGAAAATGACTAGATCTCAGTAGAATAGTTGTCTGAAAGAAAATGGGGAGCTGAATGAAGAAATTTATGTATAAACCAGAAAAGCTGGATGAGGGAGTCTTCAAACTGGAGGTAATATAGCATGTGAGAATGTCTTCAGGTATCTCTTGCTAAAATGGTCATCTGTTTTTAGTCTGTCATTGATCCAAATATGCCATTGGTTTCCCTGACTACTATCACTTCGAGCTCTATTTCAGTCTACTTCTAACATGTGTCAATGTCCTGTTTCTGTTACAGGGCACAATGGAATTCTGTATTATTAGCAGGTATTAAGATTCAGCATTTACAAAGAATTTTCATGTGCTAAATGTTTTACAGATGTTCTCTAATTAATTATCTCAGAACCTACGTAGACTGTATGAAAATGTAGCTGTTTTGCAGATGGGGAAAATGCAGCTGATTGAATTGCTGGAGGCAATGCAAAAAGTGCTTTCATCAGGAGCAGCACTTGGTACTCAGGCTGTTTGCTTTCTATTTGTATTTGACTCCTCTTCCTGGTTATTGTGCACTGTACCTTTTTGGATTAATTCGACGCAATATTGATGAAAGTTGTTAATATTAAGGGTCAGCTCTGGAGTGCCTCTCCTTCACTGGGGCACAAGGAATACAAAATGGCAGCTTTGGATGGCATGAGTCCCTGGGTTACTTAAATGTGTAGGTAATTTTCCTGACAAATTTATACTGCTCCTAAAGGAACTCATGACTTCCTCACTGGTAGCTTAATCAACGATAGTCTGTTTAAAAAATGTATGGAATTTATAGAAACACATTTATCAATGTTCTAGTGTTATTCACCATCTGCATGTTTGTCATTTGGCTGTTTTGAGACACATACCAAAACAAAAAGTAATTTCAAAAAAGAGAGACTCTATTAAGGTTAAAAGAACAGACATTATGGGTGTCATACCATTCTTTGGCCTGGGTGTTAGGCAAGTACTTGGTTCCATCAGTTATTGCCATAATTCCTTCCTCATACTTGTCAGCCTCTTTTGTTAATGTAGGTGAGCTAACACAGTTCACAAAAGTCCAAAAACATTTAAAACATTTTTTTCGTTAGATGTGGATGCGAACTTATGAAATGCACAGTCAGGAAAACAGAAATTAGTGGTATATATAATGCATATAATTTCAGAAATTTCACCCCAGGTTCTAGTGTGTTTTATAATTTGAATTCATGTATGTGCTCACATATTCATTTTATATGGTGAAGTTGCTTTTCAAGAGCTTTGTAGTAACTACTAAGTTACTAACTACTAGTTACTAAACTACTAAGTTTGCAGTAATGTTTGTCTCATAGGAATGTGATATACACTCTCTGCCTGAGTGAATGAGAAGTCCTTGAGTGGCCTGCTACTCATACCTTGAAAAAGAATAATTTTTCTAATTTAATTAAGACAGGAAAACTAATAATGTTTTATGACATAAAATGATTTATTTTATTTTTTACAAAAACAGGAACATCAAGATATCTTCTTCATTGCAGGTACTTAAACATCCCATTTTATAACATTATCCACAAAGCCAGAACAGCTATATGCAGAGTTTTTCATGTGTTGACTTATCATGCATATGAATGTCAGACCCTAGCAAAATATGAAGGTTTTAGGACTGCTACAAGATGATGACAATGATGCAATGTGTTGGAAACAGGTTCAAGGCTTTATAAGGAAGACACTTTATCATCCTACAGGTGAGTTCTGAAGTTGTCTTCTGCTAACTGAAAATGAGGTTGCACATAGGGCTTGTCCTGGAAAATGTGAGCGGCAAACTTAGGTTATGTCCTTTTTAGAAACAATACTCTGAAACCTCCTCTTAATTATTTTACAGTATGTACATTTAAACAGACTGGCTGATTTTAGGTGAGACTGATAAATCAATCAATTAGCATCCTTTTAAAGGATGTAATCAAAAGTGGAAAATAAAGTGCTTGTTTGATTCATCTATGTGCTCTTATGGTCCTCATGTCCTTCAGCAGCATAGGTCTGTAGATTGCCTCCAAGCTTTCCATGTACTCTAAATAATCACTCACTCGAAATCCATGGAGAGCTTCTTCCTGCACAAATACACACAGAAAACATAAGCCAGGAAAAAAAGATGCATAACTTAAATTTAATGAATTCCAAGCTTCTAAAGATAGCTCATTTTGTTCTGCTTGTTGCAGCCTGGTGTTTAAAATACATTTTATTATATTTCATTTAGAAATACAGATTTGGCAATATCTGCTTCCAGACAGTTCTTTCTAATTACAGTCTTGGTAACAAATAGGTTTTTTTCAGGTGGATATTGTTTACCTCATTTTTGGAGAACTTGCCATTGAAGATTTTTAAGGAAAATGTAAGCTTTGAGTATGGAAAGGCAGCAACTAAAATACAGTTTTA
The DNA here is from genome assembly GCF_000695815.1 of Acanthisitta chloris. NCBI lineage: Eukaryota > Metazoa > Chordata > Aves > Passeriformes > Acanthisittidae > Acanthisitta > Acanthisitta chloris. The sequence continues at coordinate 19,223 of NW_008669931.1, read as the reverse complement.
AAAGATGGCACACAGCATGCTACATTTGATGATAGTGTGGCTTTTTTATAACCAACCAGATTCTCAAGAAAATGGTAGATCCATATTTTTAAAATCAATGATAAAGGAAGATCTTTATGAAGTGCTTAAACAAAACCAGAACAAATATTTCCTGCCAGGGAATGAATTAAATAAAATACTATTTCACTCACTTAAAATCACTCTGAAGTTTCAGATTAAGTAATGTATATATTTTCAGATTACGTATATTATTAGGTAATGTATATATTTTCAACAATATCTGTATTATTGAGAGCTTTGCTTCTCCTCAGCAATTGAAAAAGTAAAAAAGAAATCCTTACTTTAAGAAAAACCTGAAGATCCTGGGCTTCAGTGTGCTTCAGGATGTCTTGCTGTAGGTGTCTGAACACAGAAATACACATATATATTTGATAATCAGGACCAAGGAAAATACATATAGCAATGTAGTGACAGATCTCACTCCAGTCCATGTAATTCCAGAAACACTGAGTTATCCATTGCAGACAAATCTAGATGAGAAGTAAATTATACATCATTAAATCATTGTAGACATTCAGTCATAATTGATCAGTTTTATCTCTTTTCTATACTACAGAACCTTTTTCCTATAACATTACCATAGCTCTGAAAATAAAAGGGATGAAGTATAAAAGAAGCCAAGAATCACCTTTTTTTAAAGCACAGCCTCTGAATGGACTTCCAAAGTGTTCTGCTAAACACAACACCCTGTATTCATGCATCTCATGGATATATGAGTATACCCCAGCAACTTCTCAGGCTGAGACACAGAAGTCAAAGTCCAATGAAATCAAAGGCTACTTTTTTCTTGATTTTATTTTAAATGTGGCCTGAAGAGTAATGACAGTGATGAAGGTGTGTTTAATGTGATTTTTCCTTTAAATTAAAGCAATTATTTGCCTTATAAATGAATGTTAGGCCCTTCCCTAAGACATATTTAATGAAGTGGGTATGGAACACACTGAGTGACTCCTTTTTTCTGCTCTAAATTACAGTGTACTGCACATTTCCTTTAGCTGCAGACCACAAATCTTCTGATAATCAGTCCTTAAAGTGTTTCAAAAAATGTAGCAGGAGAAGTACCAAGATTTTAATTAGATGACAACAGCCATACTCTGGCATTAAATTTGTTTTGAGGTATTTACTGATGCACACAATCACTTACATACATCAGAACTGTTTCTACAGTTCAGAGGTTGTTTTTAATGCTGCAGTAGAACTGCAAAATCACAGAGCAGATACAGTGGCAACCACCAGTGGCATTTCAGTAACATGTTAAATAAATTTAAAAACCCTTATTGGCAGTTAAGAACAGTAAGTAATCTATTATTAATTGAGTGCACACAATTTAAAAAAGCATATAGTATAACTTGCACATGAATAGCTGAAGAAGGAGTGACTGTTACCATGTGTTTTCCCAACCTGAAACAGGAACCTTATTATAAGCATCTCATTCCTATGCTGATATATATTTCCTCATCTGCCAATCTTCTCTCCTCAAAGACCAAACCCCAAGCTGACTATTTTTAGCAATGTCTCTACCACAATGGCATCTGCCCCCATTAAGAAATCTCTTCAGCTGCAAATCTTCCACAAAAGGAATTTTGAAGGCATAAGATGAAAAATATTTTTCTTGCCTTGGCACGGCAATAAGCTTTCTCTACTGTGCTGAGATGCCCTTTGCATTAGCAATCTAACTCATTATTACATGAAACTCTTTATGCTTTATCATGACTGTAGTCTTTATAAGTAATGCCTCATACACAACATTCCATACTACCAAAGAATTGTAAGTAGGCAAAATGAAAGCTAGCACTATAGATAACATTTCTTCTTCAGTAACCTCACTTTAATAGAAAAGAATAGCGTGTTACCTGATTGTGACAGTCAAGGTAGCTCACATAAGATCAGTTTTGTTTTAAGATCACTCAAACTGCTTCCTGTTATATACCTATTCCAAATTACTCCTTTCTTTCCTCTCAAACTTAGAGAATTTTTCCAGGGAATAAGATATTCTATTTAGTTTTAATGCTAAATCTGAGGTTTTGGTATATATTACTCTTATCAAGTTTTCTGCGTAAGCATGCAATAATACAAGGTGACCAGCTCCAGTACACTGTCATTTTCTATCAGTCAGCTGCTTTCTGTATTCAGATGCTCTAAGTCACTCTGTGTTCAGTACAATCTCTTACCCTCAGTTTCATAACCACCATGTAAGTGTTGCATAGAAAAAAAGAATAGTTCCTCAGTGTTCTGGATTTTGTGGATTTAAATCCAAAGGTTGATGATACTTTAATACGCTTTAACCAGTTACCTGGGATGGAGTGAAACCAGACATGTGGAAGGCTGAACACACAAGTGGCAACTCAGCTTTCAGCAGCATTTCAATATGGTGAGCACTGCAGAAATAGACTGGATGGATGCCAGACTCCACTGTTGTAACAGGCAGGTGCATCTGATTAACAACAACATCATCATCGACAACAAAATTGAGGATTAGGGTTACAGACTACAAAAATGTGTTATTTGTTTGAGAACGATAGATCAAAATACACACTTTTACATGTAAGATAAGCCATTACAATTATTTTAGAGACAGGAAACAGAATAAACAAAAGAAATGGTTTTAGCATCAGGAAAAACATGTAGTTAACCTAGAGTGTTATTAAATATATCCTGGTTATTCCTCTGCATTAGCAGTCTAGTTCTTTCTTACTTTAATTGCCAAAGCAGGGATAGAGAAACTGTTGTTATATTTCAAACAAAGGAGCAGAAAAGAAAAAAACCAAAACGATTTCTGCTGGACATTTTTTCCCCCCATTTACTGCTGGGATGGAACTTCTATGGTATTTTAAGTTGTTTTGTGTGTGCACATTTCTTTGTAGTATGTGTGAAGGGTATGAGTAAAATTCTATTTTGTGCAGCAAAAGAAGCAGAGGTTTTATCACTATGGAAGGCTCTGGATTTCAGTGCCCAGTTTCTTGGTAATAAATCTTTGGCACTAGTGGTTTTCAGCACAATTGTATTCACAGAATGGAGCAAATTTCAGCACAAATTTCATTATGCTGGAACAACCTGAGGGCTGGACTCAGTGCTGTGAGTGGACCGATACGGTTATCATTCTAGTGAGAAGACAGAGCAATTGATCTTAATAAAGAAGTCTGCATGCAAAGAGCTACTGAATCTAATCCATGTGTCTTATACCCCAGACTTCCCTACTGGAGACTACCATTTGTTTAGAGCTTATGCTCAAAACATTCAAGGCAACATGATAATGGACAAAGTCAAACTGTAAGAGTTTTATTACAAATAGTTGGAAACACAGAAATGTTTCTTATACTACAAGCTTGATCCAAAACACTGATAAAGTTATCAATCCTAGTATTTGTGCAGTAATCATTTTTTAAAATTACTAAATACATTCTAATGTATTAAGTAAATTTCAAAACTGATACTTTTACTAAAAAAATAATCAAAAGCATGGACTTGCACACTGTTAAAAAAAGGTCATTCAACATTATTGCAGCCTTCACACAGAATTTAACAAACTTTGTTAACAGAGTTGTTTTACTGACACCTTTAAAATTGAATAAGTGTCTTTACTATCAGTCCACCTGTTATTTCACTTCTTTTAAACAACAATTTGAGCACATGTCAAATCTATATTGTTCTGAGAGAATTTTTTCAGAGTCATGTATTTGGTTAAGGGGCTTTAATGGAAATTTAATGTATTAAAACCCCCTCAAAACTAAGGAAATTAATAAAGTCTCCTTTATAAACTTTCAAAGTTGCCTTTCAGAAAGAAACAAGTTTTAAATTCTTACGGACAAATGTAGCCTTGGTAGCCAGAGAAATGCTGAAACAAGAAGACATGAAAACCGCTGAAGAAACATCAGAGTCTTCTCCCTGTCCCCTGACATTATGAGGAAGATGGAAGATGCAAACCAGTCGTAGCCAGCATAGTGCTCCTGCAAGCAGCCTGAATGAGAAGGTTAAGGAACTCAGGCAGAGAGCTCCTCCTCACTGCCCTGAAGGAACAACAGCCCTCCTCCTCCCCATCCATGTCTGTGCACACAGAGGCAGGAGCTGGTTTGTTAGAGTTGGACAAGGGGAATATAGCTGCAGAGAAGGCAGCCTCTTTAGGCAAAATACTCTCTCAAACTGAGTCAGGAGAAATAATTTAAGCTGTTTTCCCTATACACTACCTTTTTTTTCCCCAGTCCATAAGTAGTCAAGCTGAATCAATAAAAGAAAACAAAACCCAAGAAAATGCAAAAAACCCATGCACCAAAGCAAGTGTGCTACAACAAAGAACTGTGGAGGAGGAAAACAGGAGTTGTTAAAATTATGGAAAAGTTGTTGTTTCAGAGTAAAAGGAAAGCTTTAAGAGATGAACCATATTCTGACTAATGCACCTGAAGTATAATTTAATAGTGATATGTAAGTCTAATACATGAAGAATATAGCAAAGCTCATTGGAAAGGTGTATCTGTTTGTTTGGGTTTTTTTAAAAGTTCCACAGTAGATCTAGAAGAGTCAGAAATCAAAACTTTCCTGTTGATCAGGTTATACCCACTTATCATTACATGTGCAATACCACTAACAGCATTGGTATTGTGGGAGTACCACAAACACTCATTAATGTTCAAAGGTGCATTGCTGCAGATTTTTTACAGCATACAGAAAGATGTGATCCCACTCCAAAGCAGCTGATGACAAAAATGAACAAGACACTTCTAAAAGAGTATAGGAACAAACAGGTGAACATTTTCTGAATGCATTAGGTGTGCATTTTAACTTAACAAAATTTCGAAGTAAAAGTGTTGCTTTTTAAAATTTTTTCTTCACACAAATATTACACACCTCCAGCAATATCAAACACCGAAACCAGGATTTCAAATTCCACTGGAATTTTTAGGCAACATCATACCAAAAAGAAAGGATACAAAGTGAAGAGCCTACAGTTCTTTGCTGTTGTTTCAGAAATTTCTCACAATTCATTAACACGAAAGACAGCCCATTTTCAGCATCTTCTTTTAGCAAGTTTAAATATTTTCCATATCTAGCACAAGAAGTTAAAAACCAAGACTGTTTAAAGATTACTTTTTTTAATCCCTAAAAAGCAAGAACTCATATTTAATAAAACTGTAAATGTTAAGCTGTGATAGTGTTCATCACTAACATGATGTAGATATACACATAACTGATTAAATCATACCTATGATGCTCTATGTAGGAGGGATACATATCAAACACTTGCTACTCAGTGTTACAATCCCTCACCTAAACTCCTTTTATTTCAGTTTTAGAGACTGTGGTGGGTAGGAGCAAGTACTCTTAACACATGGACTCAGTTTCTTCACATACGCTATTTAGAATTTCATGCAATTATATTGTGTGAGTAATTACTATAATTAGAATTCAAATATTAATGCTAAAGATAACAATCTGTGTAAGTACAGACATCTTAGCTTTTACCTGCATCACAGCTCTGCAAATTACTAGCCAAATAAAATGTTTAAATGGCATATAACTAAGCTTAGCTAAACAGAACCATTTAGAGAGGTAATGCAAGGGAAAAAAAGACACACAATTCAGGATAATGTAATTTTATGGTAGATCTTACTAGCAAGTTACTATTAGTCTTTACAAAAATTAAGGATAATAACATATATAATCTGTAAAGATAATTTAATTATGTACTAATACCTTTCTCCATTTCTAGTTAGAATTCATTTTCTTAAAGTTTATCTTAGATTTAAATGGCATAAAGCAATGAGTTGATGGATTAAGTATCATTAAAGTCACTCCATGAAAATCAAACAAATCCTAGAAATACCCTGGAGAAATATTTTACTACCATGTACCTGACTGTCATTTCAACACCAAGCTGCTGCAAAGATGAAAGGCTTTCTTTCTTCACATCTGCATCCATGGCTAAAACAAAGTAAAGTAAAATAAAATAAACCAAGTACTATGAGAAATATGATTTTAACTGAATACTAATGTAAAGCTTCTTTTATGTACAAATACCAACTCTGCAGAACTGCTTCTTATTTGAAATTAGTTTAGTAGTGTTTGGCAAGAACCTGCATTCTTCATACACTTTCTTAAAAACTAAAATCACCCTCTTTATAAGGAAATCTTCACTGTTATTAAGATTATAATTAGCTTTACAATATGATGTAAGCAAGTAACATTTTTCTCAGTCCCATTTCTTAGTAGAGTTTTACCTTGGCCAAGAAATCAGAAAGGCAGCACATTCTGATCTACTTTCTTCCATTCCAGTACCCTCAAAGCCTCCTAGCTGTAAATCCAACTTTATTAACAAAAATTCTATTTTGATATGAATCACAGACAACTTTCTAACTGATGGATTCATAAACTCCTCTATTTCTATGCATTGTTTCTTTCACACAGTAACATATACTGTTTTCTGCATTTGTTTAAATTAAAAATCCAAGTTAGAAAAATGAATAAATCATGAATTAACACAAACTCTGTTGTAGTATTTTCTAAAAATGTTAAACTCTAAATTCAATTAAAAATGGGCATTTTTTCTATCATGTACATATATCATCTAAGATAACTATACCTCAGACAAAATTACAGTCCAACAATATTATGAGTTACAAAGCTGAGGGCTTGAACTTTTAATATACTTCTTTCAAAGTGCTACTTAAAAACCAGCAACAAAGGAAACAACTACAAAACCCTAATAACTGACAATATTTGTTACAAATCTAAGTAATAGATAGAGCAGCAGAAGTTAAAATATATTAATGTAATGTTAACAGATCACACAGTAACATAACGTGTATTCTTCTATATCCTCAAAGATATAGAAAAATCAAGCTGAAGGATTCCCTACTCATTCAGGTAAACACTCGATGTTCCTGTTAAGCAAACAGGGTCTGATATTAAAGATGAAACAGTTATAGGTTAAGGGAGGAAATGCCTGAAGGAAAAAAAAAACTAAGCAGCACTCTGCTCAGATGAGATGAGGCAGGTTGAAATTTTCATAAAAAAAAACAATACAGCATAATTACACTCAACAATGAAGCAATAAAATTCAGCAGAGGAAAGTAAGAAAACCACTGTGTACTGTAACTTTCACAGAGGACAGTAATTTAAGTGTTAGGGTCATGAGGAATTAACCTTGTACTTTTGACAAATACATTTATACATACGAAAAATCAACTGGTCTCTGAGTAAAATGAGTTTAGCCAATAATCTGATGGGATTGAAATAGCAAACCCACATCAGAGAGGCTTTTATAATCCACAGAACAAATGTTAAAATATCTTTTTCACAGCACACCAGCAACACGTTATCTGGAAAAATACATACAAAATCACAGGGCATTTCAGTTACAACGTGACAGAGATAACTGAAACACTTCATATCTTTTCACATCTCCTGTTCCAAACTACCTGTTTACTCAGGCAGCAATTACCATGCTAAGTCAATTAATTTTCAGGTTCCTGTGTACAACTGTGAAGGCGAGAGGCACACTTACACCCTTGAAACCAGGGGGAATTTGAATGGGTTGCCTATGACTAGTGGCTAGTTCAGTCCTAACACCCCCATGGTTTAATGGCAGGAAAGTGGCAACCAGTGCAACAACCTCGAAGCCACAGCGCAGCTTTGCCTCCATTTTGAGGTAGATCCTCTTGCAGGTGGCAATGCAGAAGCTGGTCCAGCAAGGGTGTAACAACAAATTCACAACCCACAGTCTCAGCCCAGTTTTCATTCTGTAACAATTTACACCAAGTACTGCATGCTTATTTCTCATTAACATTAAAAGCATGCAACTGACTTCATTGATTCTCACTGCCTTTTCTTCTCTGTTGTAGTAATTTCTTAGTTGCTATAAAGGGTTTTCTCCCTATCATTTTTCCTTTTCCTATCTTCCCCCAAATTCTGAAAGGAGATAAAATTAACACAGAGTTTGGAATGAATAATAGTTCTCTACTACACAGTACCACATCAAAGCAAAAGCTCTTGCTATCATACACAAGTGTATTTATTATTATCATAGTTCCATACTCTGCTAATCCACAACTCACAACAGGAACACGTAAACTGTGATTCTTTGTCCTAGGTCAAAAGTTCTTATTTTCTGTTTTGTTTACCAACGAACAGAATGGGAAGACCAGGCTTTAGAACACTGTGAAGTCATTTAGAATACACAAAGGACCACTTTCCACTGATTAAAACCTGGACCTAGAAGCCTTAAATGCTCCACTAAACTTAGAAAAATATTATTAACAATAAGTGGAAAGTTCAAATACTGCAGATTGGAATTCATGGATAAAAAGTTAACTAGTAAGCTTGCAGGAATACATTGTGAATGTACTATGGCAGCAATGCCCATACCTTTGATTTAATATATTAATTTTAATTTTCTACAAAAACTAGAGATAGTTAGTCTAGACAGTGTATTATTCAATACATCTGATACAACTGTCTTGAAACACACAGGGTTTCATAACAAAAGGTATGGACAAATCAGTTTTCTAAATAAGAATGCCATTTATTCTCAAAGGCCAGAACATCTCTCTGAACTGTGAATTAATAACATGATACAGCACTCTGGCTATTATTAAATGGAATGAACAACACACCTCCTTTTTATTTATCTAATAAAACAAAAAAATTCTGTACTGAACAGGTATTTTATACCTCTTTCTTTAAAAATACAAATTTCTGTAAAAGAGAAACTAAGCCAAAAATTTAACTAGCTGCTTGAAGGGTACTAGAATTCTCTAAGAGCTGATTTACAATTTTTAAAAGCTGTTCTAATAGAAAGCACCTCAATGGGCAGTACTTTTCAAAATGTTTTGTAGCATTCAGGAGCACAATATCAGACATCCATAAGACATTATTTCCAAAGGCAACTACATGTTGTTATTAACTCAATCTATAGCTACAAACACTTCGGAGTAAGTCAACTGGCACATGCAGTCTCGTAGTAATCTTTCTGATCAGACTAGACTTCCATCAACTTTACAACCCTATAAAAGATTACTTTCTTACTCGTTTTCCCCTCTTACTATAACGAAACTTTTATCTGTTTCAGGAAACGGGTTACATCACATTCATACTGAAATGCCAGGATGCCAAGCTGAAAGAGCACTACAGCATATTTCATAAAACTTGTATGGTCATTCAAAAATAATTAATTTATTTCCCTGTTTAAAGTGCTGTTATCCCAAAGAAACCACTGGTTTCCCTTTTGTGTTAAGTGAAGAAGATTACTGAAGCTGTCACTCACAATATTGATTTAGCTTTTTCACTTTCTGATGCCCAGGCCAAATGTTTTTATGTCTATATAAATAATCCTTGAAAAATGTTAAGGACTGTTAAATTTCAACTTCAGTGATGGCAAGAAAGATTAGTTTTCTTTTGTATGGATGGAAAAGACTTTTGATTCACAGGAACCATGCAAGTAACAATTGTGCAAATAGCTGAAAATCCCACGAAGGTCAGAGCCACCTGCATAATTCCTGCACATGCTTCCAAAATCTTAAAATGTAAGTATGTCTGGTATCGGAGCCCTAGTCCTTGCCTTGCTCCACACAAACTGAAATTGTGCAACTTACAAGTTTTATTTTTCTTTTGTCAACAAAGGAGTAGTATTTTCACTTTTTGACAGGTACCTAAACATTGACAGTGTCCATGGGCAGATGCCCAGTCAGTATATGTTTCACCTGTACCCATCCTCTCTCATTCTGACATTCCTATGAAAGTTTTCTATTTTAAAACATTATCTGGACTTGGGGCAGACAAAAAAGTCATGAGTTTTGTTCTATATCCTATTCTGTCATTTTGCTACCATCTTTTGATTGTGTCATCTCCACCAGGCTACTTACCTAGAGCAGTTCTGAGAGTTTGAATCTCATAGTCATTGTTAGAATTGACTACAAAAAATCTAATTTCAAAGAAAGGTAATATTATTGCTGGATTTGAACTGAGAATGGAGACAATGTAAACAAGATCCAAGGGTAATTGCTGAAGAATGTTGCTGGCTTCTCAGAGCTAGGTAATCTCATGTGCAGTTTCACCTTGACTACTGAAAGTACCTGTTATGTCATCAGTACACTTGTAATAACAACACAAGATCAGAATATTAATCTCTAGAACTTCTTTATGTATAGGTCATCACAAATACTCCAGCTATTTCTGGCAACAAACTCATTAAGAATGAACCACATTTTCAGTCCAGTTAAACTGGCAATGGGTAAAATGCAGTCTGCTAATAGCATCTTTAAAGCAGACAACCTTTAAAGAAGTGCATTCATGAGATGATGCAGGAAGAATGCCCTTCCTTCTCCTTCCCTTTCAGACCAGTTGGGGACTGCAATCCTATATTTCTTATTTGTTACTCCTGATCAGCTCTATACTGATACTTCCCACTGGTGTTTTTAAAATTTCTCAGTTTCTTACCCAACCCACCTGACTCTTTGACAATTAAGAGCTCATTAAATCTAGAAAGTTCCTATGAGATTTTGAAAAAGGAACAAACTGTGACATTTGAGTTTTATGGCCAAGGCCTGAAATCCCTGAGGTTCTGGACCTCTGGCAGTACATGGCAGAGCTGTTTCAGAGACAAAGTCCAACAGAAATAGAGGAGTAGACTTCAAGGCCATCTACAAAAGCAGAGCTATCAAAAAAACCCTGTTGATCATGAAAGATTACAGTATTCCCCGTTTGGAGTTTGGGGAGTCTGCAACACATGGTGTAGATCAATTAAGAAGCGCAGACACCAACTTATTAGATGACTCTGCACGTGGAATTTCTCTATTAAATGGGTTTGTTGAATCCTTGAGAAAACTAAGCCATTCCACAAAGCATTTCTGCATTAAACTGGAATTAGCTAACAGGAAGAGCAAGAAGCTATTTTAGGAACTTCATATGCCTAACACATAATGCATAGTATTTTATTACTGTAGCAGATTTCAGTTTCTTGCAAGTCTATTGCCTATTACAGCTAGAATCAATGATTTGATTTTCAGTGTTTTAGGTTTTGTTAAGAAGAAAGAAAAATGAAAGCAAACTAGAAAGTATTAATTTTGGGAAAGGGGACAGACAAAGATCATCAACATATAACACAGATTTAGTCATCTGAATCCACATCACAGCAGTATCATTGCTGCTAGCAGAAAGTAAACTTCAAGTAAGATTTGTGTTACTGTTTATAGTTAAACATTGCAACTGCAGAGGGGTTTATCAGATATTTCTTTCTCTCTTATCCTGAAAACGATAACAACCCAAACTAATTTGATTTTTCCATATTTGCAAATTTTATAATAGGTTGAAATCCTGAGGGGTTCCACAGCAGATGGATGACTGCTATTCTAATTACAAGTAGCTACAGGTTGAGAAAGCTGTCATTTTTTTCAGATAATCAATTTCTCATTTCAAGAAACATGATAAACACTGAATATCTATGCACTGTACTGAATCCAGTTTCATGAAATATGTGACTTCTCTTCATTAAAATAAAACAACTATTAGAAACTGTTTTTCAGCTCCTCAGACCCAAATTTAAGAGAACGGTGGACACATGCAATTGCCAAGCAAATATGTGGCTTACTTAGATATGAAGCTAGAAAGATGAATCTGGACTATAGTTTACCTTCTAAAAACTCATTAGCCTTATCTAACACAGGAAAATGTCTCTACTGTAACAGCAGGTTTAGGATTTAGCTTAGACAGCTCTTACACATGAGTATATGAATAAGATACCATGAAATAACATGGCATTCAATAATTCTCCTTGAAGAAATTGCAACACTTCATAAACAGTACCAGAAAACCATGGGAAATGTATAGAAATCTGATCAATCAATATTAAATCAGTGAGTAACCTAATTTTAAGCAAAAATTGTAAAATATTTGAGTGTTTTGTTTGTCCCTTCTGTACAAACACAGGAAGCATAATACAGACTTGGGTT
>NW_008669931.1:6538-7182 GCF_000695815.1 Acanthisitta chloris | reverse complement strand
GCCATGCTGTATATTTTATGCTGTAAAAACGAGCCTGAAATCAATGTAAATTTAGCTATACAACAATTTTTACAATCAAGACTTTTTACTGTTCCAGAGTGGAGTATGATCATAGATTCAATTTTATAGCCAGATTTTTGTTTCTCTTCCATGTCAGCATGAATTTATTGGCCTGAACTAGTTTCTCTGGTCAACACTTACTGCTATACCTGTCTGAAAAGCGTGCTATGAAATTTTAGTAACATAAAATAAACCCTCGATGAAACGTGCTGTTTGCCCTTTCCTGGACTGGAGAAGTCTTTACAAAAAGAGTCTGATAATGGTGTTGCTGACAGGGCAAGAACACATGACACCACCAGCCCTTTGCCTACATTTCACATCGGTTTCTTGCTGCCAGATTACTGACTATCCTTGACAAGACTTCTCACTCTCCCATTTCCAACCTTGTCTTCATTAAAGCACATGGAATACCAAAAGCATTTGCATGTCGAAGTTGTTTGTCAGACAACCCTTTACATGCTGGAGCCTTTATCTGATAACTGAACAGGCAAACTTATCTAGAATTAACATCCAACAGTGCTTGTATAAGCCTGATTAAAAAAAATGTTCAGAAAATACAAAAAGGAATGTCAGACAGACTGAGT
>NW_008669931.1:0-6500 GCF_000695815.1 Acanthisitta chloris | reverse complement strand
GACAGCCAAGCTCAAGAAAACTAAGAAGTGAGGATTTTACTGTGTTTGTTTCTGTACCTATTCTTTGGGATTTTCCTTTCTAAAAAAACCAAAATTAATGTATGCAATTGTCACAGGATTTTCAAACCTGGTCTTTCTTTAAAGTTGGAATCAAATTTTAGATAAATAATGCAATCTGGTTGCCACCTCCACCTAATCAGCTTTAACCAAAAGGTTAAAAGTGGATTGATACTAAGGTACTTCACATCCATGTGAAGAGATTAAGGCCTACTGCTTCTCTTCCTTAGAGTTCCACCACATTAGATGGATGTACTAAGTTGCTATGATTAAGAAAGAACAGACTGCTGTCTTAGCTCGGCAAGGCATCCATCTGGAGGCTGCGCAGTCAGATGCTTGTTCCTCCTCTAGTCAGTTTTTGCCTTATTCAAATCACATGAGTTTTCCTATTTTTCTAAAAGGAAACACTAAGATAACCTTGAAAAGTTAGGTCTGCAGGCTGTACTTTATTCCAAAGAAATGCAAGACATGCATTCCCCAAGGCAGAAAAGCAAATTGCACCTGCGTCTTCCATATGATCAGGAAATGTATGCTACTGTGAACTACGACCTGAAAAAAGAGATGTAGACAGAGGAGCAAGAAGGGCAGTCTAGTTGTGAAATAAATCACTTACTACATAAAGATATTTGTGAGCTTTTAAATGAACAATCAGAATCGCTATTTGAATTAGGAAATGTCAGAAATATGCAATTCACATATTTGCATGCAATGAGTCCATGAAATTATTTTATTGCTCATTATGCCTCCTGAGAAGTCGAAAGGTAAATGACAGACTAATGCAGGCCAACACCAAACACTTAAGGATCTTCTAAGAAAAAATGAAATTGTGATAGAAATAACTGTTACTTCAGCAAATCTCTTCATTAAGTAAAGAGACAGATACTCAAATAAAATTAAGGGTATTCTGTTTGCAAACTTTAAGAAGGTAAAAGCCACTACATAAGAGTGCCTCTAAATTACTAAAGGGGTTTTATGCTTTGAAACTTCAAAGGCAAGCCTGAAGTCTCCAAGGATACTATATTTGCATCCTATGGATGGGAGAATAAAATATCAGTATAAATAACAGACTCTCCACAAAGCAGGCTTGGTTCTCCACAGCTAGTGGCAGAGTAAATACTCTAAATGGATGAACTACAGCCTAAGAGGAGTCCTGGACAAATGGTAAAGAATGAAAGTGCATCTTCCAGCAGATATTAACAATACTTCTAAATCTTCTAATTTTGCCAGTGCTTCAAAGTATTAAAATGCATTACTTTACACTCAGAATAAATCAACTTTATTGTCATCTTTTATTCTTAGCTGTAAGCATGACATCTGTACAAAACTAACACTCAGATTACTCTGAGAACAGTAACAATTCCTTAATACATATCCTTTAATGCAATATAAATTGCATACCTTTGGGTTGATTATATATTGTAGGGCTTTGAAGAGGTGAGCCAGATTGCTTACACCATCTTACATATTTATGTCACCAACATTGCAAATCATGGTATGATAGGTGGCAACAAATACTTCGAATCATACCCTCACCTGTTCTGCATCTCCATCTTCCCATTACACATACAGAAATGTGAAAGCCCATCACTAATAATTATCTGTACTGTTTACTCAAGCACATCATCTTTTGCTTCAAAGTGAGGCATTTCCTACCAGCTCAGTAATGAATTTCTGAGCTGTTAAAGGACATTTTAAAGAACCCCCAAAATGCTACACATACATTTAGAAGGAAAGTAATTTAAATATGAAGAGGCTGCATGGCAATAAATTATTAGGCAACTGACCTTTATAGTTTCCAGTGCTGAAATAACAATCCGTTCGGCTTTCAGAAAGATGTGACACCAACTTTTCAATTAATTCCGCCAAAACTGCAAAAAGTAAAAACCCATTAAAACATGAGAGGCAATGAGAACTGCATTACCTAACAAAATGACACTATGTGAGAAACTAAAGCTATTTAAATTCTTGCATACTTATTCATGTTTTTAGGGGGAAACAACTCAAAGCATGCATTGTGCTTTTGCATTCCTAACTTAAATTAAATTTTAATAGCTTTATACTGAGAATATATTCAGTGTAAACAGAAAGAGAATCCCATATTATCTTTATATCCTCCACAGATTACTTCAGAATTTGTTACGATTTCAATATGAAATGAAAATTAACTATAATTAAACTAACATTATCTTACCACATTTGTCTGTGTATGTAGACAGAAATGAAAAAAAACCACCACCAAAAAACCCAAATAAATGTAACAACCCACATAAATAAAATAATGACACCACCCCAAAATTATGCTAACAAAAGTACATGAGGATTTAAGGGTTCCTTTCAAAAAAATCCAATATAAAACCACCTATGCCATAACAAGTTAAAAAATAGTCACTTCAAATTAGCAATAGGAGCATTTCCTTCGGGAAATTCTGTATTTAATTATGACCATAATGTTCTTACTCAGTTTTTGCTACAGAACTTTGAGTCTACAGATACTGCATAGATCAGTCAGATGCTGACATCTGTTCACTTTGAAGGAAATCTTATCTCCCCACCTTGACAGGATGCTAGCCAGAAAGTTACCAAGAACTCTCAATGACAAATCATTATCAAAACTGTCTCCAGCTTCTCAATTCTGTAAGTCTGAGGCTGTGGCAACTGAGAACAAGACACCATACAGGTTTAAACAAAGTACATAAGGAAGCCTTTATGCATACTGCACAGAGGCCCACGTGAGATAAGCCATATTAAGAACTTAAGATGGCAACAATGAACTTATTTTGTTTTGTAAGTAAATGCTATCCTAAAACAGCTGGTGCTGTCTCAATAAACAGGATTTAAGGCACCTTCTCTTCACAATAATGCAAAGCAAAGGAGTGTATTTAGAGAGCAACGAGTGCTGCTAACCGTGGGATTTCCTGTTCCAAGACTGTGTTACCATTTCCTTGGCAGCACCTCCATTTCAGAGCACTAAAGCTTCAGCTTCTGTTCCCCCATTCTTACACATAACTCTGTACACCCACAGGTGGGTTTGCTGGTTTTAACCCACATAATTCATAGAATCATAGAATGGTCTGGGTCAGAAGGGACCTTAAAGATCATCTAGTTCCACTACACTGCTTAAGCAGGTGAGCAGCTGTAGCAGTACCAGTAAGGTGTAACTATCTGTGGTGGAGGTGACAATGAAGAAAGCTAGGAAACTCCTGAACTAGCCTTGCTGACAGGAAAACTAATGCAGGAGACTCTTTTGGGAATTAGGAGGATGAGGAAGACAGAACCTCTACCCACAAGTCCGATGCTTCTCACCCCAGAAAAATAATGAAAAAGATATTGTAAAGATAATTAACTGTTCTTCTAATCACTTTAAGCTAACATACTGACATTAAATCATAATCTTTTTGTCTTTATTAGTTGTCCAAGACATTTATGGAAATTCTTTTACATTGAATGAGTCCATAAGAAGTTTTTAAAGGGTTGAGCTTTGGTAGTACTAAAGAACTTTCACTGCAACAGCTAAACACAGATTTAGAGTTGTCAACTCCAGCAGTAACAAAATTTATTTTGCATTGCAAAGGACTACTAAATTAAAAACAAAAAGAATACATGTGTAATTTATATTCTTATGCACTCTTATGGTGAAAGAAACTGCTAATTAAATATAACATAGCTATTTTTAATCATGGTTAATAAACCACATGAGGCTAGAAAAAGCAATTTATTTCATAGAAGAGTAACAATTTATTCATTTTGGGAGAATAAACAAACTGACTAATCTTCACTAATATGCTTAGAGGAATTTGGCCCACAAAAAATTTAACGAAGATTTGTGTAAAATGAGTCGACATATCTGTTCCTGGAGCTGTAGGTAGCAAAAAGCAGATATTAAATCTAAAATCTGTAACTAGCTAGATGTTTACTGTATGACTACTAGTATGGTGATTACTGAAATATGCCATGCTGTAATAATAAATGGGAACTATGTCAAGACTAAAATGCCCCATAATTCAGAACATTTAAAACCAAGTCAGGACATTGTACATTTCTTTCCTTTTTGCTGGAAAGCATCCACACGCTTGACCTAGCAGTCAAATACTTCAGTTCAGTGCTTGAGTTAATAGAAGAAGTGACAGCACAACTGCTAAGCAATTTTTTGAAACTCAAGCACTAAATTGATTTGAAAGTATTTATCTAAGTGCCTATCAGGACCTTTGAAAAGCTTTTAATCAAGAGAGGAAGACACACAAATTTATCAAAATATATGTGGTTAATACATAAATAAAAGGTTTCCGCAGGACACTGTCTCTTCCAAAGGAATGTCCATGTGAAATGACAAGAAGCTATTTCAATTTTTGTCTTTTAATACTAAATCATTTAGCTGCCCTTTGGACACTTCTGTGGAAACTGGCTCAGTGACTCTTCATTTAACTGGAAAAGTAGACCAAATAAATTTAGGCAGGTTCATTGCACGGTGCACGCAGTATTGCTGTAAAAGCCCAAATTTTCATGCAGAGTTTATGTGGCCTACCAACTTGGTGAAAATGTTGATCTTCTTAAATTATGGTAGCTTGGCTGTATATATATTGAAGTTTTTAAGAGACTGGCAATCCCCTCATGCAAATTTAATTCATACACACAGACTTAAGAGAATTTTAATTTAGGATTGTGTAATCATACACAAAATAAATGAAAGCTTTAAAATTTTCTAAATGATTGCAGTATGCTCATAAAACACCTAAATTCCTGCAGGATTTTTTCCTTCAAGAGCTAGTGTACAAAAAGGAAGGTAATTGAAATGGCTTCAAAACTGCATAAGAACATGGATTAAAAAACTAATGTGGTTGAAACTCTTTTAATAGGTAACCACCATGAGAAGTTATCTAATTCCTCCTCTGAAACATTTAAGCCAAAAAGGTCAAAAACTGTATGAAGTATCAGATATTTTTTTTCAGATCCTCTAATGCAATTAGTGCTACTGGATCATATTCTGTTATCCAGACGCTTCAGAGGAGTTTAAAAGAAAATACAAAAACTCTGTTAAGAGTTAACAGTAGTCCTGCTTGACTTACGCTAGAGGTTAAAAATTCAAGAGTGAAAATCTTGGATAGACAACTTTTCGCAAGAGTTTGTAAGACTGTTAATGTCAGTCTCCCTTAGAAAGGGCCCAGTACAGGAAGCACAAGTATGTATCTTTGGTCTGTAAACCTTGGAGATTGCTCCATCTGTAACTACCGAGAAAGTTTTGATTTCTGGGCATCTGGACTTGAGTCTCTCAGCCCTCTGTCAGAGCTCCCTCTCTCTCTCAGAGAGCATCACATGCTGCAAAAGATACATAGCAGCACAGCTGTGTCTTTTAAAATGGATTCAATGAACATAATGTCTCAAACCACAGAGCTGGCAGATACTTTGCTGCTTCTGAAATAGGTCCAAGCAGATATGGAACACCTAAAAAGCTTTGCATCCATGCAAGTACTTATACTGAGTTTATAACACCACTATCATTTTGTGGGGTGTTTTTATTTATTTTCTGTTTCATTAAGCTATTCTATTTTCCTACTTTTCTTTTTGTGTTGTTTGTGAAAGCATTTGCAGAAGTCCATGTGAGGCTTAACAACAATTCCACAAACACTCTTGCTGAATTTTACTCCTAGTTCCATCTCAGCTGGAAACAGTCATCCAGAAGCAAGCATAATTTTTCGCTTTGGGTTAACAGATCTTAATGACTCTCCTTAATTCTTCATTCTAGTTGGTACCTCCAACAAAGTTGCAGAAAACAAACTACACAGGTTTAGGGACTGTGTATGAATAATTGCAAAATACAAAAGGAAATATGTTTCTTTTTCTTTCTAAACCACCTACTTTAAATGTATGTTGTTTATCTTAAAAAATAGTTTTTCTCAGCAATTAAGTCCTTTTAGATGCTGGAATGCAGATTAACAATTTCCAACAAAAATTTCACATAATCCCAGATGAGATCAGCCTAGAAAATACGCTACATTCAAATACAATTGTTTTTACAAAGACTGAATTATTTGTGCCTCACAATATATAACACCAAAAAGACCCCTCACAGAACAACTAGATCAGAGTTGTGCAAAAAAAGTAAACATTCAATTTTGATAGAAAACTCTAGGGTGGTTTAATTGCTACTCTTCCATCTATTGTTCTTGTACTAGCAGAATCTCATATAAAATACATTCAGCTGTTTTTGAACAGTGATGAATCTCTGTTTATATACCTGTTTCACAAAGCTGCCTGAATACACGCATTTGTGGGTGTATACAATATAATGTATATTATTAAGCATACAGAATCATAGAATCAACCGGTTGGAAGAGACCTCAAAGATCATCGAGTCCAACCCTACCATCATTACTAGACCATGGCACCAAGTGCCACATCCAGTTTCATCTTAAAAACTGCCAGGGATGGTGAAACCACCACCTCCC
>NW_008669930.1:0-1145 GCF_000695815.1 Acanthisitta chloris | reverse complement strand
GATATAACACCCAACCTGCATATTCAGCCTGGCCCAAAACTGCACAGCAACTGTCACTTAAAATATGATCCTTCAGTACCACTGTAACAGGTAGAGAATCATAGAATCAGAATCAACCTGGTTGGAAAAAACCTCAAAGATCATCC
The DNA here is from genome assembly GCF_000695815.1 of Acanthisitta chloris. Classification (NCBI taxonomy): domain Eukaryota; kingdom Metazoa; phylum Chordata; class Aves; order Passeriformes; family Acanthisittidae; genus Acanthisitta; species Acanthisitta chloris. The sequence continues at coordinate 999 of NW_008669930.1, read as the reverse complement.
AGTCCAACCCTACCATGTTTACAAGACCATGGCACTAAGTGCCACATCCAGTCTCATCTTGAAAACCTCCAGGGATGGTGAATCCACCACGTACCCGGGCAGCCCATTCCAGGCATCACCAGTTAGCTTAAACACTAATAAGGAATTGAATTTAAAAGTATATCCAGCTCCCCATGTGCAGATTTTCCGTGAGCTCCTACATGGCCCTGGACTGCTATTCATCCCAAGATCCCCAGGGGTTAAGGCTGCCCATCTGTCTTTCCTTACACATTAACTTCCCCTTTTTGTGAATCACAGCAACTTAAGTGTATGGCAGAAATACACCCAATACACTGCACTGAACTGCTGTAATTCAGCCTTTGCTACACAACCAGCACAGTAACCTCTGCACAAGATCAGAAGGATGAGGGGGACCAGAACAGCCACCCTGGGACATGCTACAAAACAAAAACTTATATTTTTTAGTCACTGGCCTGGGTTTCACAAGGAATACCCCAAAAAAGCAGCAATACCTCAGCGGCAGACACATCCATGAGATGTTTGCTCTAAACCACCAGGCTGACTTCACCAAGGAACCCTCCAGCAGAGGCAGTGACCCAGCACAGCTCTCCAAAGCAACACTGACTTTCCTTCAAAGACCTCTTCCTTCCACACACTCCCATGATCGGTTCATCTTCCACTTCAGCTCAGCTGCAGCCAGCACTGCACCTCGGATTTGATCCTATATATCAAGAAGGTCACTTACGTTATCCATTTACAGGCAGAGAACTGGAAAGAGCCTAAAACAAGCAACATAGGATATGGAGGTGGCTGGAGCATTAACAGGTAGCATTTAGCTCAAGTCTGACCTTCACATTTGTGAGATGCAATTTTTAGGTCCAGGTCCTTTGCATGTTATTCAACTGATGAAACCTATGCTCTGTTTTGCCAAAATCTGCTCTGTTTTGGGGAGACATCACAATTGGCACAGCCTTATGTCCTGGGTTGCAATGGTATGTA
>NW_008669929.1:0-8146 GCF_000695815.1 Acanthisitta chloris | reverse complement strand
CCACATGTCCCTGCTCCAGGGATACTGAGCAGCACTGGTTCCACATGTCCCTGCTCCAGGGATACTGAGCAGCACTGGTTCCACATGTCCCTGAGCAGCACTCACCCCACATGTCCCTGCCCCAGGGGGACTGAGCAGCTCTGGTTCCACATGTCCCTGCCCTGCGGGACTGGGCAGCACTGGTCCCACATGTCCCTGCCCCAGGGGGATCAAGCAGCACTGGATCCACATGTCCCTGCCCTGAGGGTATTGAGCAGCACTGGTCCCACATGTCCCTGCTCCAGGGGGGCTGAGCAGCTCTGGTTCCACATGTCCCTGCCCTGAGGGTATTGAGCAGCACTGGTCTCACATGTCCCTGCCCCAGGGGGACTGGGCAGCACTGGTCCCGGAGTTCCCTGCCCTAGGGGGTCTGAGCAGCACTGGTTCCACGTGTCCCTGCCCCAGGGATACTGAGCAGCACTGGATCCACATGTCCCTGCCCTGAGGATATTGAGCAGCACTCGCCCCACATGTCCCTGCCCCAGGGGGTCTGGGCAGCACTGGTCCCACATGTCCCTGCCCCAGGGGGATCAAGCAGCACTGGATCCACATGTCCCTGCCCTGACTGGGCTGGGCAGCACTGGTCCCACATGTCCCTGCTCCAGGTGTATTGTGTGTTCCCGACCCTGCACATCCCTGCCCTGAGGCTACTGAGCAGTACTTGTCCCAGAGTTCCCCATCCCACAGATACTGAGCAGCACTGGTCCCACAGGTCTCTGTCTCAGGGGTAGTGAGCAGCACTAGGCAACACCCGATCCACAGGCAGGTTGCTTTCCCAAGGGCACTGAGCGACATTGAGCAATATATTTCCTCTCCTTTAAGAAGAAATTGCCTCAAGTTGTGCCAGAAGAGGTTTACATTGGATATTAGGGACAATTTCTTCCCCAAAATGGTTGTCAAGCACTGGAGTTAGTATCCCTGGGGGATTTAAAAGCCGTGCAGAGGAGGTGACAAGGGTTAGTGGTGGGCTAGGCAGTGCTGGGGGAATGCTTGCACTCATGGTCTCAGAGGGCTTTTCCAAATTACAGTTCAGTAATATTGGGTGGCACTGGCCCACAGGCAGGTCCCTGCCAGACATTTGACCCCCTGCAAGCAGGTACCAGCCACATGGGTAAGCCCCAAGCTTAAACCTGCAGATCTCATGCCCAGAGCCTCATGGGCTGGGGGATAGCAGGGTGAGTTGTCATCAGGGTGGGACAGTGGCAGATGGTGGCTGGAGAAGGGTAAAAGTTGCTGCAGTGCCAGCGCTGGCTGTGCTCTGCAGCCAAAGACCTGGTGCACTGGGGCTACACTCCCAGGGGAGACCCTGGGGAAGGACATCCATCCTCTGCTGGATACAGGTCAGAGTAGGCTTTGCTTTCTACAAAACCCCAGATCTCCTGGAACAAGAGAAGGGGATGAAGCAGGGACAACAGCAACATGAATTTTCTAATATATTTAAGCATTTCATCTTCTCCCAATGCAAGCACTAGAGACATCAGCTGAAGCTAACAGGAACCAGGTCTTGGACAAAGCATAGGAGGAGATCATCCTGCTGGTGAAGGTGAGAAGCAGAACTTCTTGGTTCAGGATCATAGAACCATGAAATGATTTGGTTTGGAAGGGCCATTTGAAGCTCCTCCAGTTCTGTACCTCTGCCACGGGCAAGGACACCTTCCACTAGCCCAGGTTGCTCCAAGCCCTGTCCAACCTGGACTTGAACACTTCCAGGGATGGGGCAGCCACAGCTTCCCTGGGCAACCTGTACCAGTGCATCACCACCCACACAGCCAAGAATTTCTTCCCCATATCCATTCCAACCCTTCCCTCTGGCAGTGTGAAGCCATTCCCCCTTGTCTTATCGCCCCACCCTTTGTCCCAAGTTCCTCCACAGCTCTCTTGGAACCCCTTTAGGCACTGGAAGGGCCTCTAATGTCTCTCCAAAGCCTTCTCTTCTCCAGGCTGATCACCTCCACCTATCCCAGCCTGTCTCCATAGCTGCAGCCCTCAAAGCATCACCAAGACCTCCTCTAGACTCAGTAGAGCAGTTCCACATCCTTCTGATGCTGGGGCCCCAGACCTGGAGGCAGCACTGCAGGTGGGTCTCACCTGAGGAGGGCAGAGGGACAGAATCCCCCCCTCACCTGCTGCCCATGCTGTGGGGATCAGCCCAGGTTGTTTCTGGGCTGTCAGCATACATGGCCAGAGCATGCTGAGCTTCTCATCCATCAACACCCTGAAGTCCTTCTCCTCAGGGCTGTTCTCAATCTATTCTCTACTCACCCTGTGTTTGTGCTTGAGATTGCCCTGTAGCACATGCAGGGCATGTTTTATTGAACTTGGCTTTATTGAACTTCATGAGGGTGGCATGGTCCCACCTCTCCAGCCTGTCCCTGTGGATGCCATCCCTTCCCTCCATCATGGTGTCCACACCACACAGTTCTGCGTTGTTGCTAAACATGCCAGGACTGCCCTTGATCTCACTGCCCATGCCACTGAAAAAGATGCATGTCCTTGCCCTGCTCTTACTGTCACCCTTGGCATCTCTGGGCCCCTAGTGTTAGTCCCCACCTAGGTGAGCCCAGGAGCACCACTGGGGTCTGCAGGCTCTGCAGCATCCCTCTGTAGGTACCTGCATCCTCCATGTGCTCTCTGTGCTGTGGCTGCACTGTGGGGCCAACTCACACTCACAAACTAGGAACTGAGCTTCATGTAATGAGATTTTGGGAGAAGCATGCTTTGAAATCACCGTGGATGTGGTGCTGCTCCCCTGCTCCATTATGAACCAACCAGCTGGGACATTCAGAGCAGCAGTAGATATTAAGAGATTAGCACTCAAATCACATCAGTTCCTGTCAAATTCACCAGGATTAATATCCCCATGGTCTACAGAAATAAGCAGTGGATTGTGTCAATGACATGAGATACTCTGCCTGTGTTATCTGCAAGAGGAAACTGAGGCCCAGACCTGCAAAGTCTTCCCAAGTTTTTCCCCAAGAGCTGAGAGTAGAGCCAGCACTAATTTGAGATTATGTGATCTAATCCCTATTTCCACCTAGAGTCTCAGGCGTAATGACATTTTCATCCTCTGTCTGAGCTCATGCCCTGCACTCCTTTCGTGGGGAACCTGCAGTGGGACATTGTGGGATGCCCTGAGGACTAGGAGCCATCCCAGTTCTCACCCATTTTCACCCACCAAAGTGGCTTGTGGCCAAACCAGTCCTTTCACCCTGCAGTGGCAGTAATGGATGTTGGGAGAAGCGTGGGTGTCTTGTATGGGCCATACAACACCCACAGAGCTGCCATTCCCCATCATCTTGATGTGAAGACATCTATGAGGAGTCCCCTCCATCCTTGAAAGGATGGTTCCCATGGTTGTTTATCCCATTCTCTCTTACTCCAAAGAGATGTTTTGTCTTGCAATGGTCTCCAGGCAGAAGCAGATGAGAAGATCAGAGCATGTCTGAGTGCGAGGACCACCAGAAAGAGCCATCCATCCCCACATAGCAGGCGAGGACCATCATGTCTGCATATTATCATGGAATTATGGAATTGTTTGTGTTGGAAAAGACCTATAAGACCATTGAGGCCAACCATTCCTCCAGCATTTCCAAGCCCACCACTAAACCATGTCCCCAAGTGCCACATCTACGTGTATTCTCACCATCCAACCTGCTCTCAACCCCCTGAGACTCCTTCCATGAAGCCAGTGCGATGCCTGACTCTCTCCCCTATTATTCTCCTCTCCAAATGTTATTCCTGGTATTTAAGATAGATGTTTTTCTCAACTCCACATCACTCTGTACTATTTTCTCCTCAAGAGAAAACTCAGTCCCGTATCCAAGCAGCTTCTGAGAGTCCTTCTGCAAATGGCAGTGCAGGAGACACAGTTTCTCCTTCAGCATGTGCAGCCCCAGGAGTGTCACAGATGCTGAGAATTGGAAAGAGCCTGATGGAATGCTTCCACTGCTCCTGGAGTGTTTTGGTGTGTTTCAATAAAAATGCTCAGTTTTGGGTTGATTTTGGGTTTGGTTTTTTTTTTTTTTTCAGATAAATCCCTGCTCATTCTTGCTTGGAAGAACCCAGGATGCCATTGCTGGGTGGGCATTGCTGGGTGTATATCTGGGTGGACATTGCTGAGTGGACACCAATGAGTGGGCATTGCTTGGTGGACATCACTGGGTGGACACCAATGAATGGGCAATGCTGGGTGGACTTTGCTGAGTAGTCCCTCCACCCTGTGGGGAGTAGGAGGGGTGTGACTGGTGCTGGGGGTGCTGGCTGTGGTGGCCTGTCCCCTCCCTGCGATGTCCCATCTAGCAGGCTTTCTATGGGTCAAGGACTTCCCTGGTCCAAACCCCTGCTCATAAGCAGGTCAGGACAGGGCTTCATCAATCCGTCTCTGAGAATGGATCCAGCTCCACACAACCTCACTGGGTCACCTCTCCCAGTCCTCTGTGGTGGAAGCTTTCTCCCATCCACCCTGTGGGAACATCTGTGCTCATTGTGGACACCCCCTTGAGCTGCTCCATGGGTCGTTCATGGCCCCCAGCCCACACTGGGACATTAGAACACAGCCACCTCTAAGCCCGCCCACACCCAATCACCTCCACCCCCTCTGAGGTTCATGGGGCTCAAACCCCCACAGAACTGGTGCTGAGCCTGGATGCTGGAGCTCTGTGGAAGCAGACAGGGATGTTAGATGCAGGACATAGTGCAGAACTGAGGCCCTGGTGATGGCTAGTGAGACCCACCAAGAAACTTTCTCTGGGTACATCTGGTGGAGACACCTTATCCTGACCTCCTGGCAGAGGGAGAGGGTCCTGGGAGGGTCCAACACAGTGTCTCCTACAAATCCCTCTTGTTTCTTTTTGCTGGAGCTGCTGGTGATCCTTCACTCGGCACTGACATGGGCTGTGTGTCTTTATTTACTTCCAGGAAGGCAAAGCACTGCCAGTGTTCTGAAGGCAGCGTTCCAGATCCGTGCCCTCATACCGATATTTGTGGTGTGAATACGAAACAAGCCTTGCTCTGCCTTCTGCTGAGACTCCTCAACCACGGGATTGAATTCTGTGAGCTCTGAATAGCCAGGCTTTGTCCTCGAGTGCGCATTGTGCAGGATACCAATTCCAGCGCTAATGGAGATGTATTTGCTGATACAAAGCAATTTGCTCTGTGGATACTTTTCCTACAAATGGGCTCAGCATCACGCTCAGAGCTGTGAGCTCCCTTGCTGTGCATGCTGTGCACCTTCCTTCCTCTGGAGACACCCAGCCCAGCTTCCGAGGATGGCCCATGCTCCACTTTCCTATTTGGAATCATGGAATCACAGATTGAAAAAGCCCTTGAAGGCTACCGAGTCCAAGCATTCCCCTAGCACTGCCAAGGCCACCAGTAACCCACGTCCCCAACTGCCCCATTTACACGCCTGTTTAATCCCTCCATGGTCCTTCTGCACCCATAGAAATATCCATAAGAAAGTTCAATTTCAGCAAGTTTTGAGGGTTTTGTTTCCCTCTCCAATTTTTCCACCATTTTCTCTCACAAACCTGAGGAGTCTTTCAGGGAGGGAAGAAAACGGTGAAACGGAGAAAACCTTTCCATTTTCATTGACATTTATCCTGGGAACAGATAAAGAACAGAAAAAAACACACAGAGGAACCCGGAGCCTTGTTTTTATTGCAAGGTCGGTACAAGCTGTTCTTGATGAGAAAAAAAAAAAAAGGAAAGAAATCCTCAGTGATCAGGAAAATTATTCCCCATGTCTGCAGGTCCAACAGCTCAGTCATGGTGTGGCAGAGCAGGGAGAAACTCCCCATATATATTTTGGAGTGGGGATGGGGGTCCCAGGGAGCTGTTTGGGGGCTGTGGGAGTGCAGCATGCTGGGGTGATGCTGATGCCAGTGCCTACCCATTCCATGCCAGAGCCATCCTGATTTGGTGCTGCTGGCCCTGGGATAGCCCTTGGCTGGGATCCAGCCAGCTTGACTGGGGTGGAGCTCCTAAACACCCCAGGAAGGGTCTCGGGCAGCTGCTTTCCCTAGCCTTGGAAATGGGGTTTGGAGAGGGGGAACAAGGGGAAGGGGAAGAGGAAGAGGAAGGGAGAAGGAGAAAGAATGTGAAAGAAATGGAAGGGGAATAAGGAGGGGGGGAAAGGAAGGGAAAGGGGAAAGGGAGAAGGGGAAAAGGAAGGGAAAGGGAAAAGGGAGAAGGGGAAAGGGAGAAGGGGAAAGGGAAGGGGAAGCAGAAAAGAGGAAAGCAGGGGAAAGAAGGGGAAGGGGCAGGGAAAAGGGGAAGGGGAAGAGATCTGAGTCAGCCACCTTCTCCAGGGCTGTTTCACAACTTCACAGGCTGGTTCCAGCAGCCTCACCGAGCCTACAGCCCCCACCCACCTCCAGCCCCTCCAGCCCGCAGGCCCCTGGGATTGTCTGGTGCCACCTGCTCTGGCACCAACCAGCGCTTGTCACTGAGCCTGCCCTCCAGCCACTCCCAGCGTCCCCTGCCTGGTCACATCTGTCAGCCGGGTGCGGGAGGGGACAGGGGCCCGCCGGCTCCATCGCACCCAGGACACGTGGTGTCCTTGTCCAGTGCTGAGCCAGAGGGATGAAGTGCTTATGGCCAGTAAGGGACCTGAGGGGACCCTCTGCCCCACCTTTCCAAGCTCCATTTTCAACACCCTTCAAATGCTCCCCACCTCCCATAGTTCGATGTATCTCCAAGACCGAAATCTGGAGCAATGTGCCCACAGTGCAATTCCCCAGGTGGCAGCATCCATCCCCAGGCTGTGCTGGGGGGGGACATCCAGCACACAGGTGATGGGAAACAGGGATTTAAGCAGGGCTGCAGGATCAGACTCTAGCACTGGGAATTGTCAGGGGCCATCAGGATATTCACAGGGTGCTCCCAGGTTTCTGTCAGGTACTGCAGTCCAGGCACCATCCTCATAGTCCTTCCCCGCTCCGGGGAGCCCAGACCTGTCTCTCTCCACTGGTTCCTCATCCCAAAGCTGTTTGAGGTTTTGGAGATTCTTGTGGCCACCCCTGAGCCCTTCCCAGCTCTCACACTGCTTCCCATGGGAGAGGGCAAGGGGGCACTCGGACACACAGTGCTGGGGTGGCATTCAGGTGCAGACTTAGACCAGAAATCCCAAATCCCCTCTCCCCACTTCCCATCATCCAGAGTCAGAATTCCACGCCTGCTTTGGGAGTGACAGGAGGAGTGGAGAGGCTTTTCCTCCACATCCAACACCTGTGTGCCACCAGGGTGGGTGGCAGATGAGGTGGAGAACATAGGACAGGTCAGCCTCAGTGACATGAAAAGACCAGGATGGAGCTCTGTGCTCCTGGGAAGAGGTGTCCCAGTGTCCTGCACCCTAGAAGTGCTGTGGCAGATGAGAGGAAGTGTCTTTGCACCCCCAGTAGGTGTCAGAGACAATCAGTGTCCCCTTGTCATGGCCCATGGGTGCAGCAAGAAGGAGGCATGTCCCAGAAGGACAGGGGTATTGCTTGGGATAATGCCATTCCTTGGTCATCCCACAGCAGCCATGCTAGTGCATGGGGGGGCTCTGCCATGCCACCCCCTTCCTGCTGTGCCTCCACTGCCACCTCCAGCCCCTGGGGCATCCCCCCAGGTGGATCCCAACGCTCGGATTCTGGCCGCGGTGGGGCTGAGCGCGAAGGAGTTCACCCAACACCCGCAGCATCAGGCGCCGGTGCGGCACGAAGTTTCGTCCCCGGGGGGGACCGCGGGGACACGCGGCGTGGCACATGGGGCTGGTTTTCTGCCGCCCCGGCTGCTGGCTGCCAGGTAGCCATGGAAACCTCCCGGCGGGATGCTGCGCCGATAAATAGCCAATTTGAAGTGATTCTCCTCAAAGAGCTTTTTTTTTCCCCCGTATTTTTTATGTATAAAGTCCTTGCAATTTTTTAGGTTTACATTGATTTTTTTATTGTTTTCCCTTTATTGTTTTCCTTTATTTCCTTATTTTTTTCTTTATGGGTTTCTTTTATATTTTTTCTTTATGACTTTCTTTTATATTTTTTCTTTATTTTATTATTTTTCTTTTATTTCATTATTTGGACTTGATGATCCTTGTGGGTCGCCTCCAGCTCAGGATATTCTGTGATTC
>NW_008669928.1:51235-69285 GCF_000695815.1 Acanthisitta chloris | reverse complement strand
CCGCGCGGCCCGCGCCGGGCAGACACTTGCCCCGCACAGAGGGGAAGGTCCCGCTCGTTGCCACCTTCCCTTTCCTCACGGTTTTCCCTTTCTCGTCCTCCTCCTCCTCAGGCGAGAAAGGAGGCCTGGTGTCGGTTGGGTACGGAGAAGATGACTTTACCCGGCTGGATGGGGACGAGGAAGGGTATGAAGAGGAGGACGATGAGAACAGCAGGCAGTCAGTAAGTACCGCCCTGCGCCGAGAGGTTCCCGTGACTCCTTTCATACGTTGCAGAGATTTTTCTCTTTCGACAAAAGCCCCTGAGTAGCAACCCATGATGGAACCCGGAATATCTGACTCCTGTGTGTGTGTTTCTGCACTTTCCATGGACTTCTGTTCACTCTGTTTCCAAGCAGAAAGCATTTGCCTTGAAGCCCATCAGCAGCTTGGCACAGCTTGTGTTGTTTGTAACTGACTGTGTTGATGTTGTTTGACTCTTTCATGGGAAAAAGGTTGTCAACAAGCCACATCCACACAAGTCAATAGCCACACCAAACAGAAGTTATTCTTTGAGCATAGCTGACATACATGAGAACCTTGCAAGAGGACCACACTGTCAGCTGGTGGATTAAAAAGAATAAAGTTCTGTGATGTCTTAACTTGTTCTTTTGTGTATAACTCAATCCACTCACTACATCAGGTTACCTTGATGTAACAGTGTCCTGTCTCCATGTGAGTGGCTTTTGTCTGTCCTAGGTGTGTGGCATGTGGCTAACATCACCTGAATGCTGAAATAACTGATGCCTTGTGGGACAAGGCATGAAGCTCACAGCTTGTGAGTGCAGCTGTAACACATAGGAGGATATGTACTTCTGTCTTGTGTCTGTAGGAGCAAAACAATAAGTTTAGAGGGAGGGGGAGAGGTTCTAATCTTCTTTCTTTCTCATCAACCTTTTACTTACCACCACATCATCTTGTCCATGCTAGTTCTTTTCTCTACCATGCAGTATAAACCCAGGGCTGTTGCTATAACCTTGTCTTATTGTAATTGCCTTTGTGTGCATTAGATCAGTCTCTTAGGAGACACTCACAGTTTCTGCTACTTGTTTTTCCAAGTGGCAGACAAGTTTGTCAGTCTCTTGTTCTTGCCTCTTTTCCATTGCTTAGCAAAGCAGTGAAGCTTATTTACTGCTTTAGTGATTCCTCTTATATCCACCACTTCCAGACTCTCTTTCAATGAGGTCTCTCGAGTTCAGAGAAAGCCCTAGGTGTGCTGCAGGTGCTTGCCAGGATCAGCTGTGTTAGTTAGCATTGAAAATGGCTGTGTCAATGGAGCAGCTTTATTGCATGCCCCATTTTCAGTGCAGGTTGTAACGGTCCCATCTTCTAGGAGGTACAAGCTGATGTTCACTAGTGGCAGTTGGTCAGTCACTGTGGTGTCAGGGAGTGGATCTTGCACAGATGTGTGGTTACAGTGCAAGTTACACAGGTGAGTGCTCTGCACTTGTCCAGGAGAGCAATGCCTGTTTTTTTACATTAAGTGTTCTTTGAGCAGAAATGAAGCTTCTTTGTCAATGCTTGTGCATGTAGCTTATATTGGTTGTGAGTTGTGTTTAGAACTAAACAGGGCAGGCTGGACTCAGGTTGTCCTGGGATTTGGTCTGAATAGCTCTGTGGGTAAATTATCTCCTTTAACAGTGACTGAAATGCCTCTGGGTTTTTTTCCAAAGGCAGTTCTGAGTAATGCTGCTTCGTTTCTTAAAGTTTGAGCAATATTCCCTGCTAGGTTAGGAGGTTCTGGGAGATGTTTCAGTTACCTGTCTACAACATGAATAATTCAACTCATTATTGCTTTGATGAAAATTACTGTTATCTTTGTAATACAGGTGGGATTGTGGGGGCGTAGAGAAATCTCATTTGTGATAGACAACAAGTCATCTGGTACTGTGGTTCATTCCTAATTACAAACTCACTGTAATTAAACATTGACAGTCAAGACTGAATTATTGTCATGTGTGCATCTTTAAGCAAGGAAAGCTGGAGAGCAGCTGAAGGGATGGAGTTTGGTGTCTCATCTCTGTGGGACAGGCATCTTAATTCAGGCAATTAAAACTTACTGACATGACTGTGTGGTCAGTCTCTAGTTTGCTTTGTCAGAACTTGCTCATGTGCTAATACTCTGAGGTAGGCAATTCCTTATAAACTCTTCCTTTCAGTTGCACTTCTCCTGTCACTACTTTGTCTGTTTTCCTGTTTGAAGCTGAAACACCAAGTTCTTGTTTGGGGCCAAAGCTGAGATTTGTGATGGCACTTGGAGGAAAAAATATTCTGCTGAGTTCTGTGAGCATGAAAAACATTTTCTGCTCCTCAAACTTGTTTTGAACCCAGAGTATGTGTTTATATCTAGAAACATGTGTCCCTGTGTGGTCCCCAGTGAAGGAGCTCACAGGGCAGTGGGACAGGAGGTTTACCTGCCAGCAGGGATCAAAATGAGCTCACTCCTCATGTGGTGTAGATTTTCACACAAGGCTGTGTTCAGTATTTTAAGCTCTCACAGGGCAGAAATTTGCCCAGTTCTTTGATTTATTTCTGCCTAGAAATGAAAAAAAAATGGAGTCTGTTACCTAGAACACTGAAATTTGTCAGTGTTTCCCTTCTGTGAAGGTTCACATCATCTGCAAGTGATGCTATGAGAGCTCTACACCAATGAGAAAGATGCAGTGCCTGCTGACATCACCAAATCCTTGGAACTTGGATTCGAGAGGCCAGACCCTCTCCAAGCCTGCATGTCTGGTTTGGTGACAGGCCAGCTGTGTGTCCTGTGTGTGTTGCTGATGCTTGGGAGTATCACAGGTCTTGCAAATGCTGCTTTTTCTGTGGGTGCTAAACAGGGACAAGCAGAAGGAGCCACCTGCCAGCTGGAAGGGACAGAACTCTCCAATGACAAATGCTTTTTTCCCCCAGTTCTGTTGCTTCTTGTCTAGTTCTGAGCATTCTGGAGCCGCATGAGTTTGCAGCGGACATCTGCTACTGAGTGATGCTACAAATCCCCCCAAAACCCAACAAACACTTCTTCCTCTGACTGTAGGACTTGTTTTCTGCTTATGAGTGGGTGGGGCAAAACTCCCTTCCATGGAAAGGGTCTTGGACTACTGCTGGGCTGCTGAATGCCAGTCCTTTGCTGTAAGTGCAGTTACTTGCCAAGCCTGCTCTTTAAGCTTAATCCTGTAAATTCTTGTCTTGTAGGAAGATGACGATTCAGAGACTGAAAAACCTGAGGCTGGTGACCTGAAGGTATTTGCAAGTGTGGTGGTGTGGTGGGGGGGAAGCTCAGTACAAGAGGAATAAGTCTTAACAGCATGGCTTGGTGTTCATTTGTGATCTTCTGTAGCTAGTTTCACACTTTTCTTTTGTAGCTGTAACATCTTTTTTTTGACTGTAGTTCTGGCTTCTGCCAAAGGTGGTTAACAGTCAGGCTACAGGCTGAGTCTGTGAGCAGAAGTTTAGTCATCTTATGCATTAGACCTGAGGTAGGTTTTCTGGCAGCAGCTCACCTATTTTGCAGTGATCTGAGATGCAGCATTCAGTACAGAATTCTGTTACGACCAGTGTTAGTTGGAATACTTCATTTAGAACAACTTAATGAGCAAATGATCTTACGCTCTTAGAGGTCATGAAATGTGTCAAAATCAATTCAGTTGTTTGCAGCTGTCTGAATGAAGCAGTTTTGTAAGGGTTATGTTTAAAAAGAGTAATAAGATCCCCAGATAATAGCTCTCATAAATAGTTGAAATCATCTTTATCTTGGGATTAGACCTTATCTTTGCTGAACAACAAGTGTTTAACAGCACACAGGAACATGGATCAGGCTAAAAGCTGGAAGACAAAAGATAAAATCCATTTGAGACTTGATAGAGAGCAGTGTTCAAATGTTTGTGCCAGTTCAATCCCACAGGCAATACAAGCAATCTTGTGGGCTACTGCGTGAGGAAAATTGCAAGGGCCTTCATTTTATCCAGCTGCTTCCCCAAGGATGCAGACAGTCTCTCAGTTTGGCTATGAAAGCCAGAGGGCTGTGCTGCAAGCTGAAATTTCTGTAGAGCATGTGATTTTTTACAGGGGTTTCACAGAGATGAAGGCAAATGAATGTGTTTAGCTGTTCTGCTTGAATTAGTTTTATAGCAGCACCTTCTCCAGGCTCCACAATATCCTTATGGGTTTATGGTGATACACAGTTGAAAGTCTTGTCAGCTGATAAAGTCTCAGTGTATGAAATGCCATGAATGCCTTTGGCATCCAGGTAGGAGGCATGTGGAGATGGGATGTATTGTCTCCTTTCCTTGTTGTAGGAAAAATAAATTTATTTTTGGAAGAGAGGAAAAGGTAATTCTCTCACTTTTATCCTTTTTCTACCTCTAGATTTTTGCCTTTGTGGCTGGTAAACATGTGAACCAGATGTTTTTGTAAAAAATGCTGGATTCCAATATGTGCTGTGAAAGAATAGATGCATTTTCCTTAAAAGAAAATTTTGCTGTACATCACCACAGTCTCTGTAGTAGGACCCTGTTGCAATTGTATGCATTTCTGTCTGCTCTGAAAGGGCTGCAGGGCTTCAGGACAATGGAAGAAAGAACAAAACTGGACTATGGTAGCTCTTGTCTGAGTAATGATGCATTACCAATCTGACCACTGAATTGTGTGGCTACTGCTTTAATGTGCTGCTGACATTTCATGTTGGCTTGTTTAAAAACCCTCTTGCTTTCAATGAGTTCTATGTGCTGCTCTCCAGGTGCATTTTGTGCTTCTGAAGAGCTACCCATAGCCACAGAGTAGTGTTTCAGCTTTAGTGGGGACAAAATAAACACTGAATGTATTAACAATAAAAACCATTTGGTATCTTGGCAGACTTTGCAGTAGGAACTCTGCAAGAACTGATAATTTAAATTAAAGTTAAACTTTAAATAGGTAAAATATGATTCTGCCATCCCAACATGGCATGGAAGGTGAGGGCTTGAGAAGAATAGCAGAGGCAAACCTGAACTGCAGCAGTTTCAGACTTCCATATCATCCTTAATAGATGTCTTTGGACATAAGTGAAAAAGGGAATTGTCCTTTTTGGCCTTTTAGGGTTTTTTGAATACTAAATTGTAGCAGAACAGCCAGCTGGCACCAGGGCAGAGGTGGCTGCACACCTTAACACAGCACACTGCAAGGCAGCCCAGGGCTGTGCTGGTGACAGAGCAGCTGTGTGGCTGTACAGAGTTCTGGAGGCACTGCTGGACTTGCACCAGCCATGCTGTTAAGAAATTCCCTCAGGATGGGGGAGATGGAACATCTTTGTAAAGGTAGTTTTACTTGGAGCAGTTGCAAATGTTTCCTATCCCCATTTTCCACCAAGTGGCAGTGTTCTCCTCGGTCTTCCTCGTTGCTTTGAGCTTGCAATATCTATGACAACAAGTGAGTGTTGTGGTTACTGTAAATCCAAAGTGCAGCAAAAGGTGAGGCCCTTGGTTATAACTTGCTAACACTTTCAGGTAACTTGAATGTGTTTTGTCCCAGCAGAGTGCTGTAGTTGTGCTCTTGCAGTTTCATGGTCAGACATCAGAGACCTGGAAACATGTTTAAATAGCTATCTCAGCCCCTTTATGTATGGCTGGGGCTCTACCAGGGTCTGAATGTGACCGTACACAGAAAGTAACACCTTTAAAATGCATGAACTGGAGAAAACCAGTGCAATTGATCAGCTAATTGTAGTCATTTCAAGCCCTGAATATGCATTCAGCTTTTTTTTTCCTGTTGTTTTCCCTCTTTGGGCATGTGGTGAATGAACTACATTGAGATTCTATCTTGAGTAGCTGACCAGGGCACTTGAGCCAGGTTGTGTGGAGGAGCTTCCTTGTTGCTGGTGCATCCTGTGATTTTGCAGAATTCTGCACTTGGATAGGACCAGGTACAGAAGGTTCAGTTGGTGTCAGTTGCAAGTATAGACAAGGGAGACAAAGTGGGGAATCATGTAAAAACTGTTGGGTGATGGGGAGAGTGGAATTTGGAGCCTGCCTCAAACAGCCCCACTGGGAAGATACTTTTACCCCTCCTGTGGTATTTATATTTACCTCAGGTTTTTATCTTGATTCCAAGGAGTGTGTCCTTGTTGGCCTTGGTGTAAGGTGCACCTGTCTGTCTGTACAGCCCTTGTTCCTCACTAGAGGGGAAACCAGAATAAAGTGCTAGTTGGGACTTCAGCTTTCCTGTGGGTTATGCTTTTGCCAAGTAATAAGTCACAATAAGCTTTTCAAGTTCAAACATTGTGACGTCAAACCACTGTTTTCTGCCTACTCTTGGCAAGATAGGCAGAGACTTTTCTATACACCTGTTTGGGGGAAAAGGTGTGCCAGGAGAAGGAGAATATTTAAGCTTCATCAGTCATCTGGAAGCATTCTTCCAGAACAGACTTTGGCCCATACAATTCCCTGTTCCTGAGCACCTGTGAATTATTCCCAAACACTATGCTTGCAGCAAAAAACAGAATCCTCCTCTTTAAGCAGCAAATTCAGATACATTGCATCCTCTAACTGCATCCTGGAGTGCTGCAGGCAATTGTGGAAAACAGATTCACATCTAGGTGGAACTAATTGCTCTTCCAGAATTCACTCAGGATGGATGTGCTCAGTCTCTGGAGCTCTACATGTTTGTTAATGTCCAGGATCCCTTTATGGGGGTCTCTGCTTTTTTTTTGTGAGCAGTTGCCAATTGTAAACAAGCATCTGTCTTAAAAACACTTCAGAAACAAAGCATTCTGCTTAGGAGGGAAAAGGAATGATCAACAGATCAACCTGTTGACAAAGGTGTGGTGTTCAAAAGATGGAATTCCACAGCATGGACGAGCTCTTTGTGTCCTTTCCTCAGATGATGGAGACCATGGGTAGAGAATGAAGGATGCTGTGGAATTGGGTGTGACATTTGGTGTCCTGCTGGCAGTGCTGGTTTGGAATGATGAGGGTTAAGGGGCTGTGCAGTGAGTGCAGATTGCTTGGGCTCTGGCCAACACCTGGCTCTGGTTACAGCCTCGATGCAGTAACAAGATACAGTCCTTTGGAGCTCAGTAAATGAACCAACCCTGCAGGAAGAAGGAAAATGAACCGTAAACAAAATACTGACCTTGTGCTCCAAGCCTCACCTGGGGGCTTCTGTACTTCATATTGTAGGGCTGGATGAATAACAGGTTGCATGTGTTGATCAAGGACAGAGCCCAGCCCTGCAGCTTGGCTGCTGCAGCTTTCAGAGGGAAATCATTAACTCTTGAGCCTTGATTGTGGTATCAGGACCAGCCAGTGCAGGAAAGCTAAGAAATTTGCCACTCCCTTGGAAGTGATTGCCTGCCACGTGGTAACAGTCTTTCAAAGCAGGTGGCTCCTTTGATGTGTTCCTTTTCTGGTTTTGTCCCCTCTGCATCCTTGAGGCATTGTATGGCAAAGCAGCCAAACTGGGATCTGGCAGAAGGCTGTCAAATTTTCAGAGGAACACTGTGTTTCTAAGCATGTCTAAGTGCCACCACTTGATAATCATCAGCTCTTTATTGTGTTCAGCTTTTATTGATCCAGAGTGTACCTGTAAAGTAATTTTACTGTGTTATGATGCATAGGTGTGTGCTAATGCTTTAGATAGAGGCTTTTGATTGCAATGGGGTTTTATTTGCCTACCCATTAACCTGTTTGTTTAAATATCAAAATTATCTTGATTTATAGTAAAAGTGATGAATGCTAAGAACCTGTAAATGGGTGTGTGTGCAGTAATGTAGCCCTGCAAATTAACTCTTCTTTTGATAGGGCATATTAATTTTGCTGAATTCAACAGACATTCATTAAGCCAAATTCTCAAAAAAATGCTGGAACCTACTCATAAACTTTCATCTCTGGTATAATTGTTTTGCTCCAAAGGGGAAAAGTATGTTTGGGAAAAGTTGTGTTGTTAGAATGGCCTTGTGTTATGCATGGCTGTGAGCATACCTCTTTGTAAACACTTTGAGAGCATGAACTGTGCAGGTTCCAGGGCTAGGGTCAAGGTTAGATCTCTAGTGGATTATTTCCTCACCCATTCCTTTGCCTTGGAGCACAGCCTGAAAGTACCAGTGATAAGCACTGCAGTTTCAGATTCATCTTTTCCTGTCTTTTAACTTCCTTTAATATAATTGGGTAAAATGCTGTCTGCGCTTCCAACTCTACGTATTTTTCCCTGGTTTTTGGTTTGACATGTGGTTTTCCAGAGCTGTGTGGAAAAAACCTGTGTTTGGCAGAGACTTTAGTGGAGGAGCAGAGGTAACTCAGCTGTCCTCAGCAAATGCACTGCCCAATGGGTGCCCAGACACAAAACCTGCTGATACCTGGTTCGCATTTGTAACTAGGTGAACTTTGGTTATTGCCAGAGAATATCAGCAGTGCTTTAACAGTTTTGCATACAGGAAGCAAAAGACATTTGGCATCTTGGATTGCTTTGCCCCTTTCCACACGGACTGCTGTCTCCAGCTCTGTCTGAGAGGGAGACAGCTCACAGCATTGTTGCTCTCTGAAGCTGGAATACCTACCGTGGAGCTGCTGGCTCCCATCCAGCTCTGGAGCTGCTTGGAAGATGAGACATGTCCATGGACATGCTTGTTCCTTCCTCCCCGCCAGGCATACATGTTGTGGCAAACTCTTCACTCCCTGCAGTACTAAATACCATGGATTATTGACGCAGGTGTGGCTGCCTTTCTTCAAGGGGAGAGCCAGACTCTTTCTGTTTGTCTTTAAACCTGAAGAAAAGTCCTTTCTGGAGCTGCTTCCCCTTGCATATTTCACCTGATAAAGGTCTAAGTTGTTCCAAGTCCAGTTCTGTAGTTGCAATTATTTCTGTCTGCTGCACTGAAATTGGCTGTTCTGAATGTGCATGTCAGTGCGTGTCAGAGTGAGAGGCTGAGCAGTCAGCACAGATGGAGGATTGCCTCAAATACCAACAAATATCTGAAAATAGCTTCTTCCAGATGCTCTGTTCTGGGTGCAGAAAGAGCAGAATCTGTAAAATCTCCGTGGGATCCATTCATGGAAGAATACAAATCACAGAGGATACTTGCTCCTACACTTTGCCCCTGCTCCAAACCTTGAGCAATTTTTAGTGCTCTGTACAAGGGAAGAAAGCTTGTGCAAGAAGTTAATTTTGTCAGCTCTCCTTGGCTGCTGTGAGGCTTCAGATTTTTCCCAGCCCAGCTTCACCTTGTGCGTGATTCTGCACTGCAACAGGCTGTAAAAACTAAAATCATCAAAGTAGCCTGACACCTCCAGCTCTGTCACGTGGTGCAGGTACTTCACCTCTGCATTCCTGTTTCCCTGTAGGAAGCAAAAGTGACTTGAAAGCAGAATTTATGGGCTCTGCAGAGCAAGGCACATACTTACAGAGTGTGGTGACTTCAGGGGGAGACTGCTGGGAGCTGTGCTCCTGGCTGCACTCAGTGTGGCAGCTCTTAGCTGCTGGTGTGCTCCCGTGGGCTGTGAAGGGGAGCAGGTAGCTCTGGCACCATTGTAAAGCAGGTGTTATTAACTGTAGAAAGCAAAAGTTCTGGCACACAGTTCCTTGACTGGAAATTACTGCTAAGAAATAATCTTTGTCAAATATTGGGATAGCATATGTCAGGTGAATGGGAATCAAGTTTCAAAGAAGCTGTTTAAAGGCTTTGTGCCATGAATGCTTCCCTTCTCAAGCATTTTCTCACTGAAATGTTTTGCCAGGTCTTGGTTGGGGTTTTTAGGTGTGTTTTTTTTCATTTCATTAATGAATGTGGATTTTTAGACATAATTTAGCTTGAAAAGTAGAAGGCAGTATCAGCTACTCAAGTTGTTTTGATAACGCTTAAGGAATGTCTCAGGAGTTGACTCTTTCATTGCTTGTTCTTCCTTCCCTTTTTGTCTGTGACAAGAGTGTCTCAAAATACGTGGATTTGTAAAGCCTGTGCAGAGGTGTCACTGGAGGTTGGATGTATAATTTGTTTCCTATGGTGGCTTATTTCTGAGCTTCTGTGCTTCTTTTGGTATCTAGATCATGGTCCTTGCAGGTTTCTCTTGGTTAAATTTCTTATCCTGTACTGGGCACTTTGCCTGGAGCTATGTATCAAGGCTGGCAAACAGGATATGCTGTAGGAAATGAGCTTGTTTCAAGCTCTCTCTTGGGATTCTCCTCTCTCACAATACAAGAAAAAAAAAAGGGGGGGGGAGGAGGAATAAAGGCACTGCACTTCTGTTCCCTTGCTTTCTCTTCCCCAGACCCTAAATGCTCTTGACATGCTCTGTGTTTGCTGCCTGCAGCCTGGTTGCACACCAGCATCAGGCAGATCTGATGAGCAAGAAATAAATTAGTTGTTGTCATACACTTTTAATAGGAAATTAGAAGATTCTGGTGTTCCCATAAGCACTTCTGATCCCTGTAGAAAAAGCAAGAATGTAATGGCTAGCACGTTCCTTTAAAAGAAAAAAAAAAGAAAAAGGAAAAAGAACATGATCCAGGATTTGGAGATGTCTTTCCCTTGCTGCCTGCTTGTAGGCATTTCACCTGTTTGCTCTGGCAAGACCATTTTCACTGTTGGCTTAGATAACCCTTTATGCTAAGTTATAGTTTCTTTCCATCCTGCTCAGCCAAATGAGGCTGTTGATATGTTGGGACTACAGGAAATACTCTGAATTGTTCAAAAACTTACTGCTGGCACTTGCTCAGATGAGAGAAATCCACTCTACTAGCTATTGCAGCAGAGGGTCCACTGGCTACTGGTGGAAGGACTGTACAGAAAAATTCTCTGCAATATTATTGTCAGACTAATGCACTGCTTGGTGACAGTGTGGCTGGTGATACATTTTGTGGCTGGCAGTTTAAATTGGTGTTAAATTACTCTGTATAAGCAAGCAGGTGAAGCAGTTGGGAGAGATAAGAAATTCTGTTGTGCAAGAGCATTCTCTGAGAAAGGGAGGAGCTGTTGTTGAAGGGTAGGTACTGTGGAAGCTTCTGAGCTAGTTGGTTTTTAATGCTAACGGGAAGTCAGTGAAAAAATGAATCTGTAGGGCTCAGTTGGCTGCAGGTCTGGGAATGCAATTGAGCAACAGCAAATCTGGCATCAACTTCTCCACTTCTAAAAATTTACATCTTAGTTAAAGCAATCTGGGCCTGGTTTTGTATCTCTTCTGCCTTCTGCTCAACCATTTCTCTTGTAGTTTGAAGTGCACCTGCACTGACATATGCAACAGCTTCTATGAGAAACTGATGGTTGAATTTGTACCTTGTGGTGACAGTTAATGCCAACAGTTATGTTGGATGTGAGCATTATACTGGATTTACGGATCTTGTTTCAGGAAGGATTTAGCCAGGCATTGTTATAAGTCAGTCCATTCTTTCCATTAAATTAAGCTGTTCTGGGCAAGCCTTTCCAAACTGGAATTCATCAATCTAAGATTCATATTGTTTTTGTTTCCTTCCTTTAATCTCTGCTCCATGCCGTGAGGACTGTGTTTGATTGTTGTTATTTTTCCATGGAACCTGAGCAGACACTGGTTTTTATGTAACTGGATGGAAACACTCTAGGACTGAAAAGATAGTCTATATTTCGCCTCGGTGAGGTGAAAGCTTGAGCTGAAATGCATCACACACATTGCCCTTCAGTTTGGTCCTTAACTGATGATGATACATGAAAACCAGCAGGCTTGGTGCTATCACTCAGGCTCTTGCAGGCAGCGTCGCCTTGTCCAGGGCTTGAAGAAAACATTTGTCTTGGGAAAGTGGAAAAAACGGAAAACCTTTTCCTGTGCTCACACAGGAATAGGAATAGCCTAACTATTTTCTGCTCTCAGTGACCTCATGTGCACAACTGTTCTTAGAAGGACAGAAATTATGTTGTTAGTGGTCCAGTTAGATGTTAAAAAGGTGTATTTTTCCTTGGTTTTTTTTTTTTTAAATAAATTGTCTTTGCCCATAGCAGTTTTGCTCTTCAGAGACTGCTCTTTGTTAGTCTGCAGATGTGGGGGAAGGAGTCTGCCTCCTGCTTGTCTTGCTCTTTCAGCCTTCTTCCAACTTGGCTCTGAAGCACCACAGGATCCTTTGACTCCGTTCAGTGGGTCTTTTGGAGCAAGGCCGTCTGGCTTTAGGCCCTTAAGCAGTTATCTTGTGAGATCAAGGCTGCAGAGTAGATGACAGCCAGAAAATCAACTTGCTGAGTACATGATAGAGTACAGTACTGCTTCTTTTCTTTTAATTCAATGAGCTATTCTGAGAGGTCATCATGTAATGCTAGGTGGGGTGAAATGCCTAGAGGAAATAAATGAACTAGGATACCTTGGCTGTTTTATTTTTCTTGCCCTGAATTTTGTATTTCCATAGTGGTAGAGAGAATTTAGGGGGTGACTAATGTGTCCAGGCTGTGCAAATAACATGGGGCTGGCTGCAAAGGTGAATTCAGAGATGCTTCTGTACAGATTTTCAGACGTTTGACTGGTGAAAACTCTGCAGTATCAGGTGTCACCAGTGAAATCTTAACCTTGTTATTTTTTGAAAGGCATCAGAATTCAAATAGAAATGAACCTATGAAATGATGCCTTTTAGCTCTGGGATACTTGAAATCTCTAATAATTTCATGTATTTGCTCTGATAGAGAGACTTGATAGAAAATCCCTCCTGCTTGGAACCACTCACTGCTTGATTTTGTGCTCTTTGTGTGAGATACCGATGAATAACACTGTGGGTATTGGTGATGCAATCTACAGAAAGATCCTTGAATGGATTTAGACAACTTCCCCACTTAAATTTGAGTTACCTTCCAAATTTTCCGTTGTTTAAATGCCTTGGAATTCCTTTAGAAATCTCTCATCCATGCATAAATATTTCTTCTCTTTCATAACTGAGAGGTATAACTGTGCAGCATTTGTCGTACCTTATTTTTCCACTTGGTGAGTCTTCATTTCATTCAACTTAATATTATTATCAGATTAGATCTGCACATTTTTTTTCCTGACAGCATTTAAGCTGTCTTTTCTAATCAATTCATTGTGTTCAATGTGTGTTTCAGACTTAAATTAGCCTAAGGGAGTGCAGAACAGTTCTTGTTTTGTGATTGCTTCACTGAATGTTCTTAGACTGTCCTTACATTCTGGACCTTCAGTAGATACTCCAGGGTTTGAACAGGACCTCTTCAATCTCACATCTGCCAAACTGTACCTCTTTGGTCAAGTTGTTGATGCTTGCCTTGCCATGGGTTTTGACAGTGAACTGAGCAACTATGAACAAGCACTGGAGGAAGACTCACTCATCTCTTTGTTTTCCCAAGGCTTGAAAGAAGTTAATGAAAAGCTGTGTTGATGCCTTCAGCTCCTTAATGATGGAGCAGTGGGTGTAGGTGCAATAACTCATCAGTAAGCAAAATTCATATCCTCTGGGCAGTGAGGTGTGGCTGTAATGTGTTGGTGAATGTGTTTGCTTTTGTTTGGTGTGGCTCTGGGGCTTCTGATGCCTTGGCTATGGCCTGGGGGTGTGGAGACCTGAGGCTGTGGTGGAATGGGTGTAGGCCATGGGGCAGGAGAGTGGGGCCTGGTAGGACTGGGTTGATTTAGCCTGTCGTGAATGGAGCAGACTTGAAGGAAAAAACCTAGTTCTGGTGAAAGCAAACTTACTAATTATCCTGGAGATTGGTAAGACATAGTGTTTAACACATCTGACATTTTCAAGGTCTTTGCCTAATGTGAGGTACATAACAGGAGAGGTTTTGTTCATCAGATTATCTCTCAGCATATTACTTCATGTTTCCTGAGAATTGTGTGCTCATGCTCGGTGCTGGCTCCAGGCAGCTCCAGGAGACTTGCAAGTCTTCTGAACATGTCAGAAATGCAGCACAGCCCCTTGCAGACCTGTTGGCAGCCCAAACCCTGAGGGCAACCTCCTCAGGGGTGCTTAGCACATGTCTAATGCAGCTGAATTTGGCTGTGCCTCTGGGTTGCTTAAGTGCTTGCTTGGCAATATTGGTAATTTGGGGCATTTTTTTGTCTTGCCTGTGTGCTCTTGGATGATGAGAGGACAAGTGGGCAGAAGGAGGTAGGAGGGATAATGGAATAGTAAATACGATGTTGGGTAAGAGGAAGGATGAGGAGATAGGTGCTCAGGGACATAGCCTGTCTCTTCCTCCTCCCTCTCAATCCACTTAAAACTTTGAAGATAGAAGAGTGCAGGATGTAATTCAGTCAAGGCTAGAAGCTCAAACATTTGCCTGTTGTCACAAACCAAGGCAAGAAATACTTTTCATGACCCATCCAGCAAGTTCTCCCCTGAAAGGGAATAAAGCAGCTTTGACCATGTGTATTCACTGCCTCATGAGTGCATATGTGCCTGGAAATATGTTACCTTCTCTCTGTACCATGTGTATTCACTGCCTCATGAGTGAATATGTGCCTGGACATATGTTACCTTCTCTCTGTTCTCTGAACTGCTCCAGCCTGCATGCCAATCTGAGTTTGTCCTCACAACCCATTAGTCACCACAGAATTGCCCCAACTTCTCTGGTGGTGACCTGAAGCTCATTGTGTTGATGCCATGTTGATGTGGTTGAGGCTCCACACATTAATGCTGTGCCCCCGTAGGCTTGTGGAGAACACAGCCTAGATTCTCTGGATTCCTGTCCAGTGCTCTCACCAAAGAGAGCTACTTCTTTGGCATGTTTTCTGCTTTGAAATGTCATGCTTCTGTTCAAATTTTTCCTCTGCCTGTGCTGCTGAAGACTCTGGGAGATGTTGGTGCACACCCCAAGTGTGTTCTCTTAGCAGGGTTGGAGCTGTAACACTTCAGTCCATCTCAGAGAGGCCTGGGGCCTTGCCAGCTGGCCAGGGTGAAGAGGCATGTTCCTTTGTGTGCTTCTTTCTTTTTCTAAAATAGCTTTAGCCTTGTATTTCTGTGATCCAAGTGTACTAATGGAGAAATAGTGCTTTTTTTTTCCCCCCTTCCATGAATGGATATAGAAAGTGCCCTGTAGCAGTTAGTGCCACACAAAGAATTTGGTCTTCTGCTTCCAGAGGGCTTTGGCTTCTCTGAAAATTGGGTGGATTTTCCCAGTGAATTTGGCATAGCCTGTTCCCACATCTGGCTTGGTGACCTTACTGCTCTCTCCTCACCTGATGCATCTCTCACCTGACTGGAAGTGCAGTAAAGGAGAGGGTTAGAGAGCTGTTACTAAGCAGCAAGGAGGCAGCATTATGTCTGTGTCAGGTTGAATGAATAGCTTCAGTGTTTGGAGGCACTGAGGAATTTTGGACACACAGTCCAGTGAGTCACAAAAGGTCTTTGGGAGGGAGGCAGGGCGGAGAGGGCAGTGTTGGGATACAGCTGGTACTGTTTCAGAAACTTTATTTGTGCCGAACTTGATATCACTTGTGACTCTCTTGTGGCCTCCCAGAAGCACCAAAATATTTGAATGTGGTCTCAATATGGTGAAAGCATATTTAGGAGTGTCTTATAACATAATCTGGTGCAAACACATGCAACTGAAGTGGCCTTAATTTCTATACGGAGGGATTAGCTGTGTTGAGATGATTTCCAAACAGAGCACTACAAGCCAGTGGAGGTTGCCCTTGAGTTTCTGGTAGAACAGGTTGGCTATATCCCTCCTGGAAAGTAGCAGCCAAGAGAACTGGCAGTGGGAATGTTCTTCTGAAGTGGGAATACACAATCTGCATCACCACCACACTTTCTGGCATTTTGGTTTCTGGAGAGTTCATCAGCCAAAGCCCTGAATGGCACAGTTGCAGAAATAAATTTTGACATCAAACACACACAACTGGCAAACCTCTGCAGCCTTGGACCTTGCAGGGCCCTGGGTGTCTGGAGAGGCTGAAGTCATTATGCTCTGCCTCTGGGACCATCTTGGCTATTTTCATGTTCCACTGGGAAATGCATCCTGCTGACCCTGCTTGGAGCATGGAAGTTGCACAGCCTGTGGTAGCATTCTCAGGGCTTTAGTTTTCTGTGATCTGGATCCAGCTTGTATTTACTGAGCTGTGCTCTAGAACCTTGACTCTGTGCTCTAAAATAAGGGCCAGAAATTAATAATCTTTGGTTTGATCTGTTTGGAGGAAAGGCATCAATACAGCAATTTTTGTGGGATTTAAAAGGAGCTGAGTGTCCAGGACTCAGTGAAACAAAGCCTTAATTCTGTCATTAAATTTAGACTCTAGCTTTGACTGGAAATGGAGCATCCTGTTAGACTTTGACTTTCCATGGTACAAACATTGCTCTCTTGTCTAATAAACTGTGTTTCATTCTGAAATTTTATTCTTTTCTCTCAGAGTGAATGTATACATTTCTAAATGAATCAACAGTAGAGCTTTTTAGGTTGGAAGCAAACCTTGACTAAAATCTGTTTCTTCCTCCTTTCTCCCAGGAATTCTCAGAAGTGGAGAAAAGAGATCCTCAGGAGCTCGTTGGTAAGTTCACTCAGAAGTATTTATCCACATGTTTTTTTCAGGCTGAACCTTCTAAGCCCCTCTTTGTAAAAAGCATCTTCCCTCTGTCCTGACAGTGCTGTAGTTTCAGTTATTGCCTGCAAAGTTTTATCTCAGTGGGATATTTTCAGTGAAGTCTTTTGGGAGAAAAATTCCATGCCTAAAGACATGAAAAGAATTTCACACATTACATGTTTAAAACACATGTAAAGGGCAGTGTTGGTGTTTTTCTAGATGAGCTTAAAAATAGTAGAGGAACCTTGTCTAGACACCTCTGAGAGCCAGTGGAACCAGGAATGATTACACTTTGTTTGTGGCTTCAAAAACTTATCAAAAGTATCCCTATTTAAATGTGATCCACTAGCTGCTGTGCTGACATAGTGTACCCTATGTTTTCTAAGATTTTTCTGACATTTTTCTGTGACTTATTCATTGCATTGTTTTTAGATTTGGTAAATCCAGGGTTGTCTGCTTGAAATACAATCCTCTGCTTGGTCTCTGTGGAGCTGTACAGAAACTGTATCTTACTGAAGCTCTGACTACCTTAAACTAACCCTGAGGTTTGCTAGTACAGCTGTGCAATAGCATGTAAAAATGTGATAAAAAATTAATGAGTTTGGAAGTTGCTTCCTGTCTCAAGTCAGCTTGTCAGGGCTCAAGCATGATATCTCAGCCACAAAGTGTGATTAAGGTAAATTAAGATAGTAAGTTCTCGGATGCTAAGCTGTGACTCCTACTGTAGCTACCACTGGGAAGTTTTGCACTTTAGTCCTTTTCAGTCAGACTTTGCACCAGCCCAACTGTTATATTGGATTTTCTGCTTTGAGAGGGCAAAACTGTTTTAACCAGTCTCATCATCAAATGCTGCAGAAACCTTTCTCCAGTCTACTGGTCTGCCTCAAAATGCACACTGGAAACATGGCTGAGACAGCAGCATTTGGGGTAAAACGTAAAGAAGACTGTCTGAAAGCCAACTTGTACTAACTTTTTTCTAACATCCTTTCCCAAATGCAGCACACACAGGGTAGTGTGTAGGCTGGTTTGGGGCAGAAGCAGGTTATTAGAGGGCAGCAGACTTGCCATGCTGGATTCTGTAGATCTTTTGCTTTAGACCCTATCTTAGCTAGTTGAAAAGAAACTGTTGCAAGAGCCTGTAATATGAGCACCACTCCCTTTCTGGAAACTTGGACTGCCACAGTTAGACTTGATGAATGAAAAAAGGTGCAGAACTTTGTGACGCAGCAAGTAACTGCTCCCATCTGAAGTTTTGCCTATCAGTGTGTGGAAGTCAGAGGCCTCCTTAAACAGTTTTCCACAACGGTTTCTTGTATTGACAGCTTGCAGGCCTGCCCTTCTCAGGAGATAGCCTTACATTTTTCAGCATCACCTTTATTAATAAAGTCTGTGGTTATGCAGTTGCTTAAGTAGAGAATAAATGCAATCTCCTGCCAAAGATAATGTTTCTGTTTTACCTCCTCCAGATGCACACGAACCTTGTGTGCCTTGAGCTGCTCTGGGAGTGGGAACCAGCTG
This sequence comes from Acanthisitta chloris, assembly GCF_000695815.1. Classification (NCBI taxonomy): domain Eukaryota; kingdom Metazoa; phylum Chordata; class Aves; order Passeriformes; family Acanthisittidae; genus Acanthisitta; species Acanthisitta chloris. Next base: position 51,285 of record NW_008669928.1, on the reverse strand, counting down.
AGATTCGTCTTCACTGCCCTTTATGTTTCTTTCTCTGTTTTTTTTTTTAC
>NW_008669928.1:49385-51218 GCF_000695815.1 Acanthisitta chloris | reverse complement strand
CCCTAATCTGCTTAGTGCATGCTAGGTGAGCACTGGAGTTGGCACAAAGAAGACAATAGGGATGAGCAGTTGGAAAGAGCATAGTTGTCCTGACTTTCACTGAAGTAGTGATCACATAATCTGTGCCTGAAAGAATGGGAGGGAAGCTTTCAGCAGTAACTGCCTTGTGATTAAGTAACACATGTGAAACTTACTTTGATAGATTTCTGCATCAGTATTGTCCCTTTAGGGTATTTTTACTACTCTGGAGAGTGCATGGTGCTGGCAGGACATTGCATGTGCTGTTTCCTGCAGCCTTGCAAAATAATACTTCTGGGTTGTGTTTTTATGTTTTTTTGCCCTGAAGTGTGGTTGTTTACCTTTTGGACTGTAAGAAATGTTCTCTCCAGCCCTTAGGCTATCAGAGCACAAAGTCAGTGTTCATAAGAGCAGAAAGTATGGCTGACTTGCAGGTCTGTTTCTGCATTTCTCAGCCCACAGAGCAGAAAGAGAACTAGTGTCCTTCCTTGGATGGGTGACTCACTGGCATGTTGTTGCCTCCAGTTCTTCCCTTTGATTTGGCTGTTCTTGTGCCAGGAAATCAGAAACCCACAGACCCTGGTTTATGCCAAGCAGACTTGACTAGAGTGCCAGAGAATGCAGTTTTAGAGACCAGGCACCACCAGTTTGCATGTCTCCAGGGGAAACCCATGGCCTCCTGATCTTTCCAGCTCTTTGCTTGTTTTTTTGCATAGTGTGACCTCTAGAAACAACCTGGCACCTGAACTGCCTCTAATCCCTTGTGGCTGCTTAAAACACAGCATGTAAGTGAACTTTGAAAGGGATAGGAGTTTTTCATCCTACCTGGAGAGCAGCATTACTCTGAGAGTGCTGAGGCAAGATGCTGTACCAGACCTCAGATGATCCACACCTCGGTCTGTCCTGTGCAGCCAGCTCTTGTGCTTTCTGTTCTTTTGGGTTTCTCTGCACTAGGAAAACATTCCTGCCCATTGTAGCTCCTATGTGTCTTCCATCCATGTCTCCAGCACAGCCTTTGGACTGAGGGATGTTGCTTCCTTCTAGGTTTGCACTGTAGCACTTTCTTTCCTGGTATCCTGTCTGTCTCTGTACTGTTGGGTGTAGCTCAGATAACCCATCTATCCAAACTGAAGTAGATTCAGTGTAGCATTTCCATTTCATTATCTGCCTCACCAAGGTCTGTCAAGCAAATATCCTCCATTGATTACTGAGGTGCTGAATATTTGCTAGGTACACCCTAATATTCAGCTGTTCTGATGAAAGGTTTAAGTTTTAGGTCAGTTCATGGCAGGGGAGTGCACAGACTAAGCACCAGTGGCTGTGTCCCTCAGCAGCAGGATGCCAGAGGGGCACTGGCTCCTGCTTTCTTGAACTCCTGTCTGAGTTATGGGATCTGCTTCATGGCCTTAGTTCTTTGTCTGGACTGTGAATTTGATTGGGGAAGATGTTTACTTACTGTGAGCCAGAATCTGGGTGTGCCTAGCGTGATTAATTGTGCCAACAGCCAACTTCCTGACGTCCCCACGTGGAGAGATCCTCTAGGCTGTGAGCCAGCAAATCACAGGCCCGATTAGGGGCTGCAACCAATGTCACTGCCTGTGACTCATGTAAAAGTAAAACTTTGATCCTGGCAGGAGTAACAGGATGCACAAAGCAGTTTGGATGTATCCTGTGAGGCCACACCTTGATATTAGCCGTTCATCTGCATTTACTGCTATATTAATGTGGAAAGCTGCCCTTGGGACTTTGAAAGCACAAAATCTTTTATATGGGAGCCTGAGGCCATATATACAACTTCCAGGATTATTTTGAATG
>NW_008669928.1:46775-49358 GCF_000695815.1 Acanthisitta chloris | reverse complement strand
AGCTGGTGGGAAGATGCTGCAGAAATGGCCAATCTACTATCAGTTTGGGGAAGAAGTCTGAGGGCTGCTGGAGGGCATGGATGATTCCTTGCTGTAAATAAGCCCAAAGGGGTTAAACTCATCCTTAAACTCATCCTTTTCTTCCTACTGGTGTGGCATCTCAGTCATCTGTCTGCAATGTGTTGAAAGAACTGAGTAATGGTGAATATTTGTGCTCAGTTTGTGAGGTGCATGTCCCTCACTGCTGACTCAGTCTTCACATACGCCATGGAGGGATTGCAGGAGACAAAGATGCTTTGGTTCCAGTTCCTTGTAAGCCACCAAGAGATGCCTTCCCTCCTCAATATAATGTTGATAAATGCTTGTTTTCACATCAATCGAAAGAGGAAATTGAGCACCAAAACCTAGAAAGTCATGCATCAAAATATGTTGTCTCACTGGGAGCGCTCGATCTGCCTCCAGTATTATTTCTGTTTCAAGGGAGATTTGAATGGATTAATGAACATACTCATGATTTTGACTTTTTTTGCTAGCTAGACAGACCTCTTGCCAGATCTCCTGAGTTTGAGCCCACAGTTCCCCTTCCCATAAATGCTTTTTCTCTGTGGCTCTTTTGGACATCTGCAAAGTCAGGGAGCCTATGGGATGTCTAGTCTGGAGCTAGGCTTGATATTTTTATTTTTTAAGTCCTTTCTTTGCCTTATGAAGTCTGGATTTAGTGGCTGTTTTTCTTTTTTAATGTTTCTGCTGATGCTGTGAATCTCTTAAGCCATTAATCAGCTTTCACCTTTCCCGGCAAGCCTAGTGTGCTATCTATTATGCACACTTCTGTCTCTTTGCTGCTGTCTTTCTGGGTTCCTGAAGCTCTAATTAAACTAGAAGCTTCCTCATCCCACCAGCAGCTGTAACCTATAACAAATGTCTGCCTTGTTGTCAGGGAGCTCCGTTTGCCTTTCTGTTGGGGTCTGGCAAGCTTTCCTTCTTCCCTAGAGGCACCAGCTTGGGAAATGCCAAAGGACACTTTTTGTTCATTGCTAACAACTGCTGAAGAATTTAACCCTCAGCAACATCTTGATCAAATAGAATGGGTGGTTGCCTGCCAGCTCTGCACCTCCAAAGGATATTGTCCTTAGTGCTTCACGGTTTTACAAAAGACATGGAAACTGGAGTAGCACTGAACATGTGTAGTGTTGCTTATCTGTAGCCTCAGCTCTCCAAGGCTCTGTGCTGGAGGGCAGGAGAGCACACTGAGTTCAAACATCAGTGCCTGTCCTTTGAGCCCTTCTGGCCTTTAGTCAAAGGAGCTGAACTCAGAGTGCTGGAGCTTTTACTGAGGAGCTGCAAATATCAATGGCTTGGTTGATATGACTTCTGTGCTACTGTCAGGTCTCTTATCCACTACAGCCTACAGCTCTGGGATATGTTCCCTGTACAAATGATGTTGAAAAGAATCCCAGCTGTTTAAATGTGGCACAAATCTCTGCTCTAAGGCTTGGCTAGGACACTGCCTGGGTTTCCCATAATAGGGGGGAAGTAGTAAGCAATAGAGGGAAACGTGGCAGTTTCTTTTGCTGGTAACTCTGTAAACTAATCTTTACAGGGCAATAATTTGATCGTATATCCCAACACAAACAGCTATAGATATCTGGCAATCTGTACTGATCTGTTCCCAGCCCTGCAGAACGGGTTGTTCTTTCTAGTAATAGTCTGTGTCTGTGAGCGAGGATCAAAGTGCCTGTTAAGGAAATGTTAACTTAAGGATGAGATGTAATTTCTTGTGGTTAACTCCTGATGGCCTTGGGGATGGTTGTTCCCTTCTTGAACCATTTTGGTTCATCTAGATACCTCTTGAACTAAACAGGACCCAAAGTGATTACCTCCCCCAAAAATGGCAAAGAGCCAGGCTGGATTGAATTGATCCTGTGATCCTCCACATGCACAGTCTGGTTCTCTCCCCAAGAGTGTCCTGACATAAGCTTTGTCAGAGACTCCAGGTTACCTGTGCTGTTCAGAGCATGACTAGAATGGATGGATGGATGGATGACCTGTAGTAGTGGAGGGATTTAGGGGTATGTGCCATGACCCAGCCTTTGCTCCTCTGAAGGTTCTTTGCTTTTGAGGATCTTACCAACACTTGCAGCTGGAGTGGGAAGTAGCTTAGCTTTTCACATTTCCATTTGGGAGTGATGAGACGCCTGAAAATAAACCTTTAGGCATGGGTGTGCCAGAGCCACGGTGTAAGGTAGGTATCAATGAAACAAGCAATCATATACCTCTTCTAATGCTCCAGTCTTTAGTTAGTTCCCTTTTGCTCAGCACTTTGAAAGCACCAGAGTACCAGCTGTCAGCATTCCGTTACCTTCAGCCACCATTCCCAGTGATATAGTGCTAGCAAGGACATAAAACAAGTTTCATGGCTTGCACAACTGAAACTCCCTTCAGTACTGCCAGAACTCATGCCCAGTTTGCTCTCTCTAGCTTCCTTTTCAGAGAGAGTGCGGAACATGTCTCCAGATGAGATCAAAATCCCTCCAGAGCCTCCTGGCAGATGTTCTAACCAATTGCAGGTTGGTATAAGTCCAT
>NW_008669928.1:43303-46758 GCF_000695815.1 Acanthisitta chloris | reverse complement strand
TTCAGCAGGGAGAGGGGATATTAGGGAACTCTGCTCAGTATTTTTGCACAAGGCAGAACTCCAGCATTAAAGCTGGGTTTTCCCACACTGAGTTTAGGAATGCACTGTGCTAAATGCTTTAGGCTTTACAGCAATTCTAGTGTAGGAATCTCAAAGTGGCTTAAAGCTGTTTTCCAGTCTATATTGGTTACTTACACTTTAAACCAGCTCTTGATCCCACCAGTGACACAGAAGCAATGTTTACTGTGAAGGCTGCTTTCCTCTTAGCTCAGCAAATCCAGCTCTGCAGGACAGAACAAATCATTGTTTTTCACTGCAGGCCTGAGAATCCCCTAAACTGGAATAGTTGAGGCAGCAATGACTGGATTCCATTTCCACCTACATCTCTCTAGATGATAAACATTTAGGGGGAAGGCTGATAACTCAGAGGCAACAAAAGAAGACAAGTGCCTATTTTCTCTGGTGCAAACCCAAATAATTGCAGAGGCCAACTTTGCAATAACTTTCTGCTGTGTTCTCTTCCTCATGGGGTGCCAATGAAAGAGCAGGGACTACTGTTTCCTGTCACCCATTTGAGTTTTAACTCCAGTTTTTTGCCCAGTAGATGTACAAGAATCACTTCTGGAATGCTCTATAAAACTCCTAATGTGCTGTGGTGATTCAGAGTGACTCACCATCCAGATGATGCTTTCTTCTTCTCCACACTGTACCTGGGCACACCCATTCCTCCTCTGGTGCTGTAGGAGGATTTTACTGGTCTGACATCAATGAGTTGGAGTACGTTAGATCTGAGGAATTCACCGAGCTTGGGAGAGTAGACAGAATAAAGTTTTCCCCTTTGACAGCAGTTTACTGTGCTGAATCAAAGGGGAACTTGTCCTCTGTTAGCAGGTCAAACCACATCTTAGAGCACTTTGAGCAAGGAGATGGGATTGTTCCTTGGAGATGCAAAATGTTCTGGGCTTTTCACTGGTGATTTGTCAGAGTTTATTAGAGGAAGAATCTATCTTGAACTCTGCTGAAGGGAGTATTTCTAATTATGAAGTTGACTGAGTAGTTCCCCATTTGTGGACCTTGTGAACCATATTGTTACTCCATGGGGAGGGGACAAAAAGGAAACACCTTTTCAATCATTTCTACTCCTTAAATTCACCATTTTGCAGTTGTTTCTTCAAACCTCACAATGTGTGTGCTGGATGTGGTGATTGTGTAATTTCTTCATGCTGATTTTGTGACAACCTGATGAAAATTTATCTTACAGAGAGGGTTTTTTTTTTAAGGTTGTTGAAATAGGAGCTTCATATCAGCTCTTAACAATCCTCCTTTATTCAAGCCCTTACACAATAGCTAGTTCTGTGTTTGAGTTGACTGTCCAGGGAGGGAGACATGAAGTGACTTATCCAGAAGCAACAAAGGAAAATTGACTCAGCTCTCCCATCCTGAAAGGGTGAAGGCTCAGCCTTTGCTCTTGTTTTATATGCCTCTGTACGTGAGAAATTTGTACCTTAAAGAAAAGTTAAAGGAAATGACTGAGGATATTCTCCTAGTAGTATCACTTATCTGCATGTTCCATCTGAAAGTTTCTGCCATTACCATCCTTGCAGCATCACCAGTGTAGGAATGCTTTTAATTATTTTCATCCACCTTGATGAGGAAGAAAACCATGTTTAACTTTAAATCTTTCAGTCTCTTTGGAGAAGAAACTGCTTGATATTTCCAAGCTGAATCAGTTTAGTTGCCTTTTGCAGGGCCTTGTGGCTTCAGTAAGTTACCCATAGGCTTGGTAACTATGTGAGTGATCTGCAAAGAGAAGCTGATTCCATCTGACTGGTCACTTGTGCCAAAGCAGGGATTTACAAGTGCATTGTTCCTAAGAGTGTTTGCCTGCCAGTGGGCACCACCAGCAATACCTGGTGATCACACTGTGTTTAGTGCTGCAGCAGAGCTGACCAGCCTGCCTGGCCTTGGGGAAGAGGTGAAATCCTTGCTCCATGCAAGGAGGTCACTGGTTCAGTTGGTTTGTTTCCCCGTGTGCACTTTGGATAGTGAGCTGTTGTGCTGCTTCTTTATACTGGCTCACCCTGTAATCTTTCTCCCTTAGGATAAAATTCAGAAGCTATATGAGAGGAAAATGAAAGAGGGAATGGATATGAATAAAATCATCCAGAGGAAAAAGGAGTTCCGCAACCCCAGGTGAGACAGACAGCATCTTGTCCTGTGTGACCAAAGCACCACAGAACAAGTGCCAAGAACTTTCTTCATTGGAGTTGTAGCAGAAAAAGGATCCTGAGCAAGAAGGACTACTGCTTAGAATAAAACTGTGTCTGTGACTGAAACAGTCGAACTCTTCTTTGTGTTCTGTGAGGCAACAGCTGGAGTTGGTGTGTTGCTTAGATTTGAAATGCAAAGGCTTTGGATGAAGTGTTTTAGAAGATATGTCTGTTCTGGGAGCACAGAAATTAGTTTGAGGCAAGTGGGAAATGGGATGTCACATCCAGCACAGCTTCCCAGGTTCTGGTGTCACTCTTGCAGTGTGAAGAGGTGACGACCTCTTTCTGCTGACCTATCTGAAATGCTCCTGTTTACTTCTAGCTCACTGGCTCTGCTCTGAGCTCTTGCTTTTTCTTTGCAGCATCTATGAGAAGCTGATCCAGTTCTGTTCCATTGATGAACTCGGTACAAACTACCCAAAGGTGAGGTGCAGCTTGTGGCTGGCAAGGGAGTGGGTGAAAGATAATACAGAGGTCTAAGGTCTTACCTCAGGCTTTCCTGAGCTTGCTTAGAGGTCCTTTAAGGGAACTCCAGTCTGAGCCTCTGCATTGAAGTGAACATTCCTGTGTGGCAGTGTGCCTCAGTGCCTCCACCTTGGCTGCAGTGACTCTGAACACAAACTGCTGAAGTGTGTAAGTCTAAATGAAACTCCTCGAGGGGAATAGAAGCTGAGCAGAATAAAAATGCATGACTTATCCCAGCATCCTTTTTGGCTTCAAAGCTCTTTCTTCATTCACAACAGAACATGGTCCCATAAAAGGTTTGATGTCATCTTTGTGTCACTGGGATATAAGAAGAAATCAGTAATGATTATAATTACCACCTCTGATTATCATCAGAGAACAGAAATACATAAAACATTTTTGAACTGGGGTTTGTGCCTATGTAGAAATAGTCCTAATCTGACGTACGTTTTTTCTTCAGGACATGTTTGATCCCCATGGCTGGTCAGAGGATTCATACTATGAGGCACTAGGTAATTCCAGGAAGTTTGGGGGTTTTTTGTCCTAGCTTAGGTCTTTGTGTTTTGTACTTAATTAACTGCACTGGAATCCTCACTCCCTTTATAAATGAGAAGTCATCACATGCTGCTCTTGAACGACTCCATTCTGGTTGGATGTGCCTGAATGTTATTGATGCTTCATCAGTCTGGAAAGCCTTTTCATTTAAATTGGTTCTTCAAT
>NW_008669928.1:41572-43276 GCF_000695815.1 Acanthisitta chloris | reverse complement strand
CCTGCTGTAATGCCTTGATTCAAAAGCAGTAGTTATTTTCATGGCAGTTGAATTCTCTATACAGAATTTGAAGTTTTTGATTGAAGTTTATGATGGTAATTGTGTGAGTGAGAGAGAACTATGGATTTTTACTGTTCTTAGTGCTTCTCATCTTCTGATCTTCCTCAGCTAAAGCCCAGAAGATTGAAATGGACAAACTGGAGAAGGCCAAGAAGGAACGCACAAAGGTAGCTACTCAAAGCCAAAAGAGATGCAGATTCAAGGGTTTTGTTTGTTTCCCTGATAAATTTCATGGTGTTGCTTTGCTGTTTCTGTGCTGACACTGCTTATTTTGCCCTGGTTCTGTCCATTCTTCTTGCATGTCTTTTCCCAAGCTGCACAGATCAAGTTGTTTGCCCTTCCTTACAGGTCCTTTTTCTCTAGGGTGTTTATTCCACTGGATTTCCTTCTGGTTTTAAACCAGAGCTGTAAAAATGGTATTCAGTTAACTAGATACAGGCAAGATAAAGCATAAATAACAGCTTTTTTCTTAATCTATGACATTTTGCCTGGTGGCACAGCCTAGTTACAGCTTAATTTCCTCACTGTGAGACAACATCTACTTTCTCTTCTCCATGATATTCCCCTCTTGCATCTAACTTCCAGAAGTGCTGGGCCTATTTTAACCTTGTGCATTCTTTGACAAGCACAGTTGTTATGTACACCCCAAAAGGAACACAGTCAGGCTTTGGAAGACTTTATTCCTGACCTTTGTTGCCTTTAAGCTAGTGGCTGTCTGATGTTAGAGGTTGCCATGTAACCTTAGAGAAGGCTCCTTCCATGCTCAGTGCCTGGAGGTGTTTTTTGTGCAGTGCATGCTGTGTCTTGCTGCCTGTTTTGGGTTTTTTTGCACAGTAACTCAGGAATCTGATTACATCCTTGCCCACGTCTGCAGTTTTGAGGCTGCAGAGCTGTTGTAGCCCTCGTTGCCAGGTTTCCTGCTATGATGCAGTGGCAGCAAATTGTTCAAGTAGAGACTTGTCTTGCATGATTCTTAAAGGAGAAAGAACAGGAACTTCTAGCTATATAAATACAGTGTTTAATGACCAGGAACTGTCCTTGTCTGAGCTATATCAAATTCCAATGCTGACACCAGTTGGCAAACACATTTTTATTGTATCTGCCTTAAGGAATCCTTAATGCTCATGGCTTCAGGATGCTTTGGCCTGAGGTCTGTGTCTTCCCTGCACGATGGGCAGCTCAGAGGCTCATGCCTTACATCACATTAAAACTGTTTCTGAACAGCTCATAGAGAGATGTTGTGGGTTAAAAAAAGATAAAATTTTATCTTCTCCCCTTTCCTATGTGTCTCTCCCTTCCCAGATTGAGTTTGTGACTGGCACTAAAAAGGGTACAACAACAAGTGCCACTTCTACAACCACCACAACAGCCAGTACCACAGTGGGAGGTAAGGAACAGTTGTGATTGTACCAATTAAGCTGCAGTAATTCTGGGATTAGTGTGTCCTGGAAACTCTGAAGGCTCCTTACTGATTGTGTACATAATGCAAGAGAGTGTTTCTTCTAGGGGTTGTTGGACTAGCTTTCCTCTAGTCCCTGTATCCCATGTCTCCTGGAGTGAAAGGCTAAGGCTTTTCACTAAGGAATAGTGAAAAGATTTATTAGTGGGTCACAAAACCTGCTGCTGTCTGTGGTTGTCGAGTAT
>NW_008669928.1:32978-41545 GCF_000695815.1 Acanthisitta chloris | reverse complement strand
TTACTGTCCTGCCTCCAGTCTGCCTTTGACACTGAGAGGGAGGGAGGAAGGAGAACCACTGGAGGCTGACTGTGTCCTGTGCCTCTGGCTGAGCAACTGAGATACGTGTGCTCTGTTAAAATTAAATATGCCTTGGGGCAGGGAGTGATTCTGTGTCCCATTTAGCTGGAGCTTAGGTGTAGAGTTTGACTCTTGAGGCATAAGGTTTTTCGTCCTCACCAGTTACTATGAGTGTGTGCTGAAGTTAACGTGAGGGGAAGTTGTCTAGTCAAGCAGTGGTACATTAAGGGTTGGGAAGACAGACTGTTAAGAAGGGATTGATTGGTGACCTTTAACATAATGTTATTTGCTGTTTGCTTGATTCAATCAAATTCACAGATGCCCAGAAGAGGAAGAGCAAGTGGGACTCGGCCATCCCCGTAACGACGATAGCTCAGCCCACCATCCTCACCACTACTGCAACGCTGCCAGGTGTGGTCACAGTGACAACCAGTGCAAGTGGATCCAAAACCACAGTCATATCAGCTGTGGGCACCATTGTGAAAAAGGCAAAGCAATGACTGGTGTGCTGGGCCTGGATTTTGGGACTTATTTGTCACTGAAGCCGTTGTTCTTGGAAGGGAGGGGTAGCTTTCGCCTTTGGTAAAAGATGACAAGATGCTTTGAAACAGACCACAGTTCCCCTTTGAAAGCCCAGGGGCAGGAGCAGGCACGCCAGCTGTGTGCCCACAGGAATGGACCTCTGCCCACAATGCCTCTGCCTTTGCTTGCTGTGGGAAGAACCAGTCTGCGTGTGTTGTGCTGGAGGAGAGTGGTATCTGGAGTCAGCTTGTAAGTTTGCTTGTTAATGACTGCATCAGGGTCTTACCTACTTGCAAGTTTGGTTTAGGGGTAAAAAAAAAGCCACAAAAGGGCAAGTAGCAAAGGACTGTCAGTGTTACCCTTGTGTATTCCAGGTCCTGCTCCAGGGCTGCTAGCAGCCTGTGATAGGTGCCTCCCTCTGTGGATGCCAGCTCAGTTCTGAGGGAGTTAAAGCAGAGACAACTGTTCAGTGTTCATGTTCAGGTGTGTAGCAGAGACTGGAAGCAATCCACAGCTGTGAATGTAGGCTCACTCTTTGTTCTAGCCCTGACATCTGTACCTGTGTGCTCTCTGTGTAGATCTTAGTGACACTGTGTTGAGGAAACTGTGCTGGAACAATCCTGTTCCTGTCTCACAGGGATGGAGATTTCTATGCAGAACTTCAAGCTGTAGAGGTTTGATTTGTGAACTCCTTTGCAGAGACCTGTGCAGAAAACACTTCCATTGCCACGGAATGAGATTGGGCAGCAGATAAGCAGAGGAGTGTCTGATCCTAATTGTGATGTTGTCCATCCTTGTACTAGCTCGTGATGTTCTGTGAATGCACACATGGCAGTTACTGCTTGCTCCACTGTTGTGAAAAAGTATTTTCAGTTGAAAATTTTATTGTATAAAAATGGAAAAGTCTTAAAAAAAAAAAAACCAAACCCAAAACCAACCCTCTGGTGTCATGAATGTGTTTGCATTTCTCTCATGTTAAATTTCTACCCAGAGCCTCTTGTTTCTAGTGCATAAGCAGTGATAGGAGAGATGGTTGCCAGATCAGCTAAAGTGTAAGTTTCTGAGAATACACTGGGGTTTTTTATATAAAATGTGTCACTCCTGATCCAGACTTTGCATTTATGGAGACTTAAGGAAGAAATAAGAGGTTTGTTTCCTACTTTCACATAATTTTAAAACAAGGTAAGCACTTTGCCCTGGCAGTCACTTTAGCTTAAAAAAAAGCATCTGTGTATCCAGGAATTCTCATGGGAGATAAAACCAGGGGACTGATGAAACTATAGTGGGGGAAGTTGGGGAGATGGATGAATTTCTCTTTTTTTAAAGCAATAAAGTGTTGAAAGGCATGAAAATAGTAAGGTGGAAACATCTCTGTTAAGTTACTTTGCATTGGGCTGCTGACTTGACTCCTGCAAGCTTGTAAGGGATGCCTTAACTCCATCCTTGTCCTGTGGAAGATGGTACAACTCTGCCCTGTCTGTCACTGGGACTGGTGGTAAGCACAAACTGGGAGAGCTTGAAGTTTACCAGTTCAGCACTTGACAGGGATCTGCTGAAGTTCTTGGGGTTGAATCATTTGACTACAGAAGCTACCGAACATTGTTTAAGTGCAAGTATCTTAATCATATCACACAACCAGGCATGCCCATCCCTTCCTCTTCCATGTGCCTTCTTCCTCCTTGCTCTGCAGCATCCATAGTGATTCCAAACCTATGGATTTCTTTGCAGACTATGAATGACACTGTTCACTGACTCTGAAGCAATAGGAAAATGCTGCTACATAGAGAGATGAGGAGAACTTCCCAAAGTGTGCTGATGTGTGCTGAGCAGAGTTGCCATGAGGTATCTGGAACAGCAGTTTCCAAACTGCAGGAACAGGCTGCTGCAAGAGACCTGCAGGACTGGGCTGTGCTCTGACAGCTCAATCCTGAGCTCCCAGGACTTGGCATTTGCTGTCTGCAGCAGAGAAAGCTACCTGAAACAGGCATGGTTTGGTCTGGGGTTTTTTTTTTTCTCCCCGAAAAGCTGGAGTGGAGACACCACCTCTTGTATATCAAACCTGCAGCAGTACCATAGTTTACTGCTCTTGTTTATCTTGCGTATTACTATTGGAAGTAATATATGGATACACAGGTTGGAAACTGCAGGTCTAGGGAAAAGCCTCTTTCCTACCTCTGAGAATGTGATCATACAGGTTGGTGGTTTGCACTGGGCTGTCATCAATCAGCACCACAGAGGAAGGTGGAGAGAGCCTCAGGCACATGTGAGTGATGTCCTGAGGGGAGAGGATCCCTTCCTGGCCCATGAACCATGGCCTGAAGTCCTCAAATGGGAGAGGTTTGACTAGTTTGCTTGTTAGAACTCTATGGCTGTGCTCACTGCAAGGCTGAGTGAGAGCTCCTGGAGGGTCCTGAGTGTGTCAGTGCCTGTGTGTTAAGCACCTTCTAAGAATTGCAGCTGTGGCCAAGCTGCACTAAGGCAAATTCCCAACTTACATGGCTTGAAGGTTCTTTGTGCTGCTGCAATAGGGATGGCTCAGACTGCACTTCTGACTCCTAAAAGCTGCAGATAGTCATTCTTACCTCTCCTCCTAAAGGAACACCAACTGTACCCAGGAGAGTAAAACCAGTCTCATTTTCATCATTCCTTGGTCTGAGAATTACAGACTCCTTGGAAACCACGGGGCTTCTTTCTGCTTATCACCTTTGTAAGCATGAATGTCTCCTAGCTTGAGTAGGTTTGTCTTAGCTGCAACTCCATGTTCAAGTGTGTCTCTGCCTCAGCAGAGGGAGGAGAGCTGCTGTAATGAAGTCATCCTTGGCAGAATTGGCTCTGCTCTCATTCTCCCTTCTGAAGTCTTTTCTCCCACCTCCATGCCCCGAAGTGTTGATTTTCTTTCCTATTTGCTTGTTGTGATTTAGAGATCTGCCCTCCTTTGATGCTGCTGTGGGAATGGATTTTGTGTGCTTTTATTTTATGTCTGGCTGGTGTTGCTGAGCCCAGAGAGCAGGTGGGGAGAGCAACCCTTGCCAGCCCCACCTCAAACCGTGAAATGGGAGCACCTGAAGCTATGTTTTACTTGGATTGCTGCTGCTCTGTCTGGTTTATGAGAATTATGTACTGAGACTAACAAAAAATAAAAGAGTCTTCCCTGCCAAGGCTGGGGGCCGTGCCAAGGCTTTGCTGATGACACAGTCAGCTCTAGCAGTGTGGAGGTGATTGCTTCAGCTGACACCTGCACAAGCTCCTTTCCAACTCTTCATCATGGCAGGGGAGAAGAAGCTGTAGCTCCTGTGAAGTCCCTCAGATAGATGGGCTTTGCCATGGGCCCAAAAAGTTATCAGAGTATGGATTGCTCCTTCCTGTTGAATGGTGTGAGCCTGGGAAAACCCAGAGTTTTACCTCCAGAGAATCCCAGAATAGGTAAGGTTGGAAGGGACCACTGGTGGGGTCATCTGGTCCAACCTCCCTGCCTAAGCAGAGTTTTCCTAGAGCACATTGCACAAGAACTGTCCAGAAGAAATTTTGTGTATCTCCAATGAGGGAGTGGGAAGAGAGATACTTCTCAGCAGGGCTCTCCACATTGGCTAATATTAAATAAGTTCCTGTTGAGGCTCAAGACCCCAGAAAGGGGCAGTGAGGTTCCACCAACATCTCCTCTTCCTTTTGGGGAGCCTTTTCACCAATGTATTCCTGCGTGGCTCTTGCAGAGCAGTTTTCCACCTCTGAGCCTTGCCGTGTGCTGCTGTTCCTCTGTTTTTGTTCCACTTCCTTCCTTTTGTTCTAAGCGAGAACCATGGACACCAATGACTTCCAGTATTTAGTCTTTGTTTATTTGGAACTAATCTTTGGCTGGGGCCAGGCTTGTGCTTTCTGTTGCCAGTAAGCAGCAAAGCACTGGGATTTCACAAGGAAAGGTTTAACCTTCACGTAGAAGGCGTCTGTCTGTCTGTCTGTCCTCTGCCACGTTTGTATGGACCAGCACTGGAAGGGAACAGGGCTGTCTTTTGGTGCAGCCATGGAAGGTGAAGTTACTGACATTTTTAACCTCTCCTCTTTGTGTAGCCTCTCATAGTGCTTGGAAAGCATGGCAGAAGGTGAGTCCATCTCTCCCAGTTCACGTGGGTGAGACTCTCACTGATGCTCTCGAATGTCTCGTCTGGTCCCAGCCAACACAAACCTGGAGGAAAGGTGAGCTGCCTTGCTAAACATAACACTGCTGTGTGTTCAGCCCTTTGGCAGCTGGGAAGGATGCTAATGTAATCCTGAAAGGTTCTGCTTTCTCTGTATGGATGTTAGGATTGTCATGGGCTGAAGTTTCATCCTGGATCCTTTACTAATGTTTTCCCCTTGTGTTGTTTCAGTATCCCAATTACCTCTTGCTGCCAATCTGTCCCAGAGGTAAATGGGCATCAGGGCTGTTCAGCAAAGAGATTTCTTTTAGATGCATGTTCATGACAAAGATCATCCATTGGAAAACTTTCAGCATGTGTAGTTAACACTATCTTAGGGGAAAGCCTGAGGAAGAGAATAGGGCAAGATTTCATCTTGCACTTTTAATTACATGGGGAATTAAATTTAGTGCAATAAATTATGTGCACATTAATGCACATTAATAATACATTCTTATATATGCCTTTAATTTACACCATGTAGCAGGATATTGCCACTACAGTGTACAGTGCAGCAATGGGATCAAGCATTTATTTTTGTTTTAGCAGTGTGTGCTGTTACAGAATTTAAAAGGGGATGAATGTGCTCCAGCAGCAGGATTTTGGCTGTAACTGCACAACAGAGACCTAGAAAAAGCCCCAGAGCCATCTCTGGGCATGCTGTGGTGGCAGGACAGAGAGAAGAAAGGTTCTGTACAAGCTGGCGTGGCATTAAAAAAAAAAAGAAGAAAATAATTAACCCTGAAATCACTTGTAATTATCAGTAATTGGCACTTGGACTGGTAGTCTCAGCAGAGAGAGCAATAATTTAGTGTGAGCTATAAAATTACTTGTTTTCCCTCCTAGGGCAAAAATTTCTAGGCCACATTGCCACAGCAGAAAATCATCAATTTCTAAATGTGAGGTTCACCACGTACATGGCTGTGAGCTGTGGTAGAGTCATCTGCAATGGAATCTGCTGCTCCTGGCTCTGAACTCCCTGGTCTCTGCTCTTAGAAAAAGCAGAGTTGTGTGGTAAGAGCTTGATCCAGCAGACAGGGAGCACAAGGTATGAAACCAAGGCAAGAACTTGAGCTCTCCAGGTGTTCTTCTTCCCTGGTGGAAGTATCTTGGAGAAGCTGCCTGAAAGACAACCCATAAAACTGTATTTTTTTAAAAAGAAGATGAAGTGAAAAGCTGTTAAATTCTTATGAGTGTTTACTAAGAATCTGTAATTCCTTAAAGTTTGGTGGAGGAGTTGTCTTGATATTGGACAAGTACCTTTATCAGCACTGTAAATGTCAATGTAAAGGCAGCAGAGTTAGAGGTCTCTCTGGGAAAACTCCTGCTCCATCAGTTTGGAGATCTCCTTGGGGCTGAGGGAACATGTCTTAAAGAAAGGTACAAATGAGTATGTCAAGGTCTTCTAGCAGCACCCAAGGTGAGTCACTGGGCTCCTCCTCACAGCTGGAGATACTGAGCAGAGCTGGTCCTGCTTTGCTGCTTCAGGCTGCTGGGAAAAAGGGAAGGGAGGTGGTGTCAGGAAGCTCTGGGGCTGTCAGAGAGTCTGCAGGTAAGAGATCCTTTACAGGAAGCAACATAAACATTCCCCATCTCAGGCTGAGCAAGGAGGACATCTAGAAACCAAGGACTTGAAATACTGTGGTGGAAGTTTGGCTGCTCCCAAACCTTTCCAGTTGGGGTCAGGATTTCTCTTAGGGAACCATCACTAAAATTACTGGGGTTTTTTTAACAATATGCTTCTTGCTTGTCACCTCAATTGACTTTTTCAACTCCAGTGCCTGGCAGCATTGCTTACCTCAGTGGGGTAAGAGGAAAATTGCAGCAGTGGGAGGTGGGCTGAGGCTGTTGGGAGCTGAGCACTGCTGGAGGGCAGGACCAGGGGAGATGAGCAGACAGGTCTGCAAGCACCAGCACAAGCTTCCCTCTAGTCTTAGGAACTGAAGCCCAGTTGTCCTTCATCTGCAACATTCAACAACATCTGCTGCAGCTGTAACCCCCTAGGCAGAGTAGGATCCTCTGCCTTCAGCAGCTCGAGCATCAGCACCTCATGCTCCAGCTCCTGTATGCAGTCCAGGTCTGTTATGGTTTGAAAACAAAACCAAGGACAAAACCCCTTAATTCTCAGAATTTTTGTTTAAATCTAAAAAAATCACATCTCCAGAAGGCCCCAGGGTAATGCTGAGGTTCCCAAGTGAAGTGTTGGGAAACTAGGAAATACCAGACTGGAACTGCCCAGACCATCTTCCGCTGTGCCTCTGCCTGTTTCCCATTTGCTGCAGTTTTTAATGGCACAAGCACATCCTCCTTTTTCCTGGGGCTAAGGCAGTTAGCACATATTTACTTGAGCTTCCTATTTCTTGTAGTGAAAGGAATCCTGCTCCTCACTTAGGTTTCCATCAGTGCTAGGTCACCATCATTAGGGAGCCGATCACCTCCGTGATGCTGTATTGATATAATGAGGAGTTCAAAATTGCCCTGCTTGTATTTTTACTCTTCGAGGCAGGCAGGAAATATGTAATTTTTTTGTCTGGCTGTTGCTATTGTTTGTTTTGAAGCTGAGGGGATGCAGTTTTCCTTGTGAGGATTTATTGGGGAGCTGAAACGCAGCCGCAGCTATCGCATCTGCTCCGGTACGTGTCCACTCTGCTCCGTGGGAGGTGTGAGTGTGTCTGAGCAGAGACAAACCCCAGGCTCTAAAGCAAAAGGGTGCTGTGGGACAGAAAAATAACCTCACCTGAACTCCAGACCCTCCTCTGCTGTGCCTTTGACTGGGGAAGGGGTTTCAGCTCCAGCCCAGCAGCAGGGCAGGACGCAGCGCTGGGATTGCTGCTCTTTGAAGCCTTGGATCATGGTGGGGATGCATTAGGAGCAGGTGGGTCTCATTTATGGTGCTACAAGGGGTTGCATTGACCCTCGAGCCAGATTTGTTGCAGGTGAGGAGTGAGTTGCCACACTTGTGCCCTGGACAAAGCGAGATGCAGATCATCCTCTCTGCACCAAGGCTGGGCTCGGCAGTTGAGTGGTTATCCCAGCAGAAATTTCCCTACTAGTTCAGCTAGGAATGAAGTGGGCACTGGGGGTTGACACCCCCTCCTCGTGCTTGGTGGAGGGAGAGTCTAAGGGCGGCAGCGAGGGCTGTGCCACCCGTCCAGGTGTGCGAGGGAGGACTGAATGCCAACCCTGCGTCACGGGCACCCCCTCCTCCCTCCCGCCTGGGATAAAGCTCGTCCTCACCTGCCATCCAATCTCATTTATCGCAGCTCACACCTTTCCTCCCCTCCAGCCCCTCGGGAGGGAGAGGCTGCAGCTCCGGGACAGCGAGGGGAGCGAGAACTAAGTGGATATTTGAGCGGAGGGTGCGGAGATCCGCGGGGAGGAATGAGCGATCCCCGCCGCTCCGCGAGTTGACTTTTAACCGGAAAAAAAAAGGGACAGAAAACAGAGAGGAGGGAGAGGAAAAAAAAAAAAAAAGGAAAGAAAGAAAAGGCCAAAGCTGGAAATCAAGTTGTGGCAGCGAAGCAGCGCGTTCCCCCTGTGCCTTCGGAGGAATTTCTTGGCGCGGGGTGCGGGTGCCTGTTATTCGGGCTGCGGCAGAGGATTTGGACACTGAGTCAGCCCCAGCGCTAATGAGGTTTGTGGAATTAATTCAGCCTCGCTCTGTAGTGTCCAGCTCGCTTTAACTTTGCCGCTTTCGTTATAAGGGGGGAGTGGAACAAGGCTCGGGGCTCCTCGTGAGGGCAGGTAGGCAGGACGGGGCGCTCAGGGGCTCAGCCTGCTCGTTTTCCCTGTTTTCCTCTGGATTTGGCCGTG
>NW_008669928.1:11490-32935 GCF_000695815.1 Acanthisitta chloris | reverse complement strand
CAGCGCTCGTGACTGAGCAGGCTTTGAGGGCTGTGTTTGTCTCTGGAGGTATTTGGGGCACTGCAGTGGGGGTACAGCCAGGTGGGAAGGCAGAGCAGAGCCCTTCAGGGACAGGTTGTTGCCGGTTTCAAAGTTTGCACTCTCTGTCAGCTCACTTCAAGGGGAAAAAGGTGGTTGTGTCTTGGAGCTGGTGCACAGGGAAAGCTCCCAGGGGTGAAAATGCACAAGGTCAGACAGGCTGTGGGTGCTTTCAACCTGCTGAGCCCACGGAGGTTGTTTTGCAGGATGGGTGGGTGTCTGCAACCTTCTGCAAGGGGGGAGTAAAGGGAAAAAAACCCTCCAGAGTTCTCTGGAGGAAAAGTCTAGGAGAGAGTGCAGATTCAGGGTGAGCTTTGCTGAACTGCACGTGTCAGGGTATTTGTAAGCTGGTGGATTTGAAATGGACAGAAGGATTGGGGTGAGGGAGCTGACAGGCATGGGTGAGGTGGTGGAAAAGAGGGATGAGGAGCACCCTTGGAGGGGAGGGAGACGAAAAGTGTCTTGTGGGGCCAAAGGAGCAGAGAATGTGCTAGGAGCAGCACGTGGGGGAGGCAGAAAGGTTCTGGGGCTGTGCTGGCATTTGAGCAGCTCTGCAGGCTGTGCTGGCATTTGAGCAGCTCTGCAGGCAGCGTCCTGACCTTGTGCTCCTTGGGATTACCCCCTGCTTTCTCCTTGGGATTCCCCCCTGCCCAAAGCTGGGGGGCAGAGGGACAAGACAGTGCTGCAGCCACCAGCCCTTTGCCAGCACGGGGTGGTGTTGGTCACAAAGCAGCTCCCAGCAGCTCCATGTGAGTCCCTGGGATGGGTTCTGCTGTGTTGTGTCCTTTGCTGGATGATGCTGGGGCTATGTATGGGGTCTGGAGCTCAATCTGGGAGCTGAGATTCCCCTTCTTGCTGGAAACAAGAAATGGAGACATTCACGTGGAGCCTCCCAGCTGCAGAGGCACATGTGGAGAAGGAGGGGAAATGGATGGGGGAGACAAACAAACCCATAGAGCAGTGTGATTTTGTGTTGAAATGATGCTTTGATTTGCTGGTCAAGTTTTTGATAGTTTTCTGGGAGTCTGGCTTGATAATTTCCAAGTTTTGGAGCGTGGCACCAGCAGCTCTGTGCCACCACGTGTGCTGGGGAGGAAGGGAGTGACAGTTGTGTCCCTGATCCCTGCACCCACAGCCCTGCCCTGGGAGGAGAACTGAGGCAACATGAGCTGCTGTGGCTGTTGCTGTGCTGCCCAACCTCAGTGCACGTGGGCAAGCAGGTGTTCCTCCTCCCATCTACCAGGACATCAGGCCCCTGCACAGCCCCCAGACACCCCTCAGCAGGATGGGGGGCTGTGGCTGTGAAAAGGGCTGGGAGGAAGGAAAGGCTGTGCTGGGAAGTTCATGCATCTCCTTTGCTTTCCCACTTCATGTGCCCAACCTGCTGGGTGTTCCTCATGTTGCAGCTGGGACCAAGCTCCCACCATGGGCTCATGGCTCATCATAACCTACTCCTTGGTCCCTCTCCCCCATCTGCCACTTCAACCCTGTCCTCCACCCCATTGCACCAGTGGTTTCTTTGGATCATCCCCTGGGTTTTGGGGATGAAGTACCCAGCCCTGGCTTTTCCAAACTCAGGAGTTCCTGGCATCTTTCTGGGGCAGGTTTGTTGGCTGTGCCGAGGTGCAGGCAGAGGCTGGGGGAGCAGAAGGAGACCAGAAGGAAATACTGGAACAATAACTGGGATGGGATAGGATGTTTGCGTGTTACCAGAAGCTGTTCTGCCTCATTCCTTAGGTTTGCACAAATGAACAGATTGTTTTAAATTGTTGTTGTCACGCAAATCCAACCAAATCCTGCAGCTTTCCTGAAGTGAAAGTGACGTTTTTCTATCCAGAGGACACTTCTGAAATCGAGGGATGGCCGCTCCCATACTTTTTGCACAACATTTACAGGCAGAATTCCAGCAGCCGTCAGCGCCCAGTCAGTGCTCTGTGCTCCCAGTGCCCTCCCCACTCCTTGGAGGTTGGTGGCTCACAGGGCAACAGGACTTTAATATCACTCTGAGTTTAATGGTCTCTTGTATCAGCACTTGAAAAGAGATGATAGCAATTTATGTGCCCAAGGCCTAGGGTGTGTCTGTCTGCCCCTTGGTGACTTTTTCTTTGCTTGAGATTAAAGGAAGATGAACTAAGTCCTTGTGAGCTGAGCAATCAGGTCCCATACTCAATCCTTTCCTCGTGGCCCTTGCCATAGTGGGACATGGGATTTGCTGGTTGCTTTCGGTTTGTTTGCTGTGTGTTTTCCCTCAATGGGCTCAAAGGACTTCCCTAGCCTTTCATCACCTCTAATTGGCACCTCCCATGTGCCAGTAGTGCTGGTTGCTGCAGCTGGCATGGCTCACTGGGGTAGAGCAAGGGAAAAAGGGATTTTCCTGGCTTCAAATCCCACCTGTGTTGGTAGCAAAGGACATGATGTTTGCCAGCAAATGCTGGTGCAAGGAATGTTGCTGAAGGAGGTCACAGATACGTCCAGGGACAAGGATAACTGCTGACTTCTGTATCAGTGCTGGGGCTTGGCTGGGAGAGACAGAGACCACCCAAAGCCAAACCTGCAGAGGGCCAGAACTGGAGACAGTCAAGGTGGCAAGGGAGGAAGCAGAGGGATTTCCTTAGTCAGTTGGTACCTTTTACCCATGAGAAAAACAGCACATTGGAAAACCAGCACATTGGCTACAGATTCTGATGAACAGCAAAGCTTCCCTGGGTTTCCCCACAGAGATGCTGCCTTGAGGTTTGTGTGTTTCTCACGTTTCAGCCATGGGGCATTAATTACTGTGATAAATCCCTCTGAGCACAGCTGACAGGATGAATGAGATACCAATGTCCTGTCATTTGTTACTCATTAATCCAGTGACTGTCACAGAGTACCAAGTGCAAACACCTCCCTTGGTGTCCTCTGGTGTTGATGTGTGTTGGTTGGAGCTGTGTCACAACAATTCCTGCATTCCATGTGTTTCCACTGGCTTCAGTGGCCAATGCAGGATACAGAGGCCAAGTGTGATCCAGTGATGTTGAGATGTTGGTCTTTCCAGGGGTTTCCCTGCCCCCCAGGTCAGGCTGTTGGTAGCTAAGTCAGCAGGTGACTGGTTTGTGTGCTGGACACCCTTCAGGGAACTCAGACATCTTTACTGCACATAACAAATACTCTCATTTGCTTTCCCTGTTTTAAGTGGTTTTCACATTGTTTTCATTTATTTTAGACTCAAGGCTGACACAGAAAGGAGCTACAAGACAATTCCTTTGCATCTTAGGTTTCACACTTACATCTTCCAAAAAGGAGATGCTTTAAAGATTCTTTACACTGTTTTGTTTCCTTGACTGCTCTCGCTTGCCCTGCTGGATGCCAGGGCCACCCCCTGGCATGGCAGCCACAGAGCTTGAGTTTCAGCTTTGTCCCTTTTGTTTACTATGTCCCAGCACTGACTTCTGGATGGCACTGAGTTTTCTCTGTCAGGCATTGGTGCAGGGAGAATAGTTCACTCTCTTTAGGATTTGGCCTCTGGATCCACATGAGGAGTCCTGCTGCCCTGGACAGAACAAAGGGGAGCTTCCAGGCTCTCAAGACCATAGATTTATTCAACAACTCCAAAACTCCAAGTCTGGCATTTCCCAAGGCCTCGCCCTCTATTTATTGTTGGTTTGACCATCCTGGAAACTCTTAGTATGATAGGAAATAGCTGAAGGGAGGGGTCTGTTTTGGTTTTGGGGAGAGATGTGGACAGCCACTTTGTTTTCCTCTGTTTTTTTTTCCCTTAACCTGTCAGGAAAAGCAAGGTCTTGACCTGGTCAGTGCTCACACGTGCAGATGGCTCTGGGCTCCAGCCAGGAGCAGTGTGTGCTCTGTCTGCCTGCACCAGGGGGGACCCATCAAATCAGGCACCCTGACTCTGGGCACAGGGGTAGCAGCTGCTCTGCCCTGGCATTGCCAGGAACATGAGCCTTGCAGATGCCCAAGCAGTGGACCCTTGGCTTTTCTGCTTTCCTTTTGTGCCCTGCCCTGCAGAGCTCAGCGATTGTTTCCAGGCACTGCTTCCCCTGGATGTGCCCCAGCTGGGCTGGGCTGGGGCTCAGGGTGATCTGCCCTGGTCATCTCCAGGTCCATTTCCATGTCTTGGCTCTCTGCAATGTAGCAATCTGTGTGTTTCAGGAGGAAGAGGATGGATGTGCTGCCACGGGTGTGTGCTGGGCTGCTCCTCCTGTCCCTGCTCTGTGCCACTGGCCTCTGCCAGTGGAGCAAAAGTGAGTGCAGCTGGGTTAGCTCTGTCTGCCATCTCCCCTTGGAGCTGTCCCATGGGGACTTTGCACACCCCTCCTGGGCTCCAGAAATGCCAGTTCTCATCTGGAGAAGACCTGTTGTGTGTTTCTCCTGCTGTTTCCTATCTCCCCAGCATTTGGGGCCCCTCTCTTGCTACCCTGTTGTTTTGTAGACGGTTTCCACTAACTGTCTACTAACTAACTAACCCAGGCAAACCCTCCATCCCTCCATGCAGTCAGCCTTCCTCATACCCTCCCACAGCTCACTTTGTTTTCCCCATTCCTAATGTTTTCTGGTAGATAATCGCTGTGTGCTGTCCCGGGCAAAGAACTGCACCGAGTGCATCCGAGTGGATAAGGACTGTTCCTTCTGTGCTGATGAGGTGAGACCTTGCAGGGGAGCCCAGGTCTCTGCTTCCCACTCTGCTGACAGAGGGATCCTGCCACCCTTGGTAGGAGAGAAACACAAGAGTAGGGTCAGCTTTTTGGCTTCAGCTTCTCTTCTGAATAGGAAGTGCTGAAATGTGGATTTCCTTTGGTGTGGACAAATGGGGAGGGAGAGGAGTCCAGGGTGGGCCTGCAGGAATACAGGGGCTGATCAGTAAATGCCAGTGTGCCAGGTCTGAAACAGTGTATGCAAGGGATAGAGAGAGGGTCTTATCCCAGACAACCCATTAGGTCACTGGTGGTCACATTTCCCTGCTGCTGGGGAATGTTGCGTCTTCTGTGCAAGACTCATCTCCATCTCTCTGCCCTGTTCGTGCTCCCAAAGGCTCATATAATGGTCTCAGCAGAGGATGCTGCTTCGTGACCCATGTCTTTCCCCTTCCACAGTGGCTTGCTTTGGTGCTTTCTGTGTCTCTAATGCTGTTCTTGCCCCCTTGGCAGAGCTTTGAAGAGCCACGTTGCGACTTGCGGGAGAACTTGCTGCGATATGGCTGCGCAGAGACCAGCATCATGTACTCCAGGGGTGGGATGTGGACACAAAAGGTGGGTGCTGGGAACTCAGCCCTAGCTCAGCTTCTGCTGAAGGGTCCTTCATCCTCCTCTAGAGGCTTCAGCACGCCCGTAGCTCTGGTTTTGTATGTCTATTCAAAAACAGTGCTCTGCCTTTGCTAGCTGGCAGACCTGTTGGCCACGAGCCCTGATTGCTCTGGGCTAGGGTGGCTTTTCAGGCAAAACAGATGTAAGCAAAATGCCAAGGTCTGGAGGGAGGTGCCCAGCTGGACACATATGGACATGGGAGAGGCTGTTGTACATGAGGCAGGGCAGCATGATCATCCATTTCTTTCCACTTCCCACGTATCTCCTTGCTCGTTGCCTCCTCCTCATTGCGTCTATGCAGGAGATGGAGTCCATCCCCTTCATGTTCTCTTTCTTGACAGAATACCAGTATCAACACATTCCTGCAGAGGACCCAGGTGTCTCCCCAGGGCATGGCCATGAACCTTCGAGCTGGGGAGGAGATGAGCTTCAACATGGATGTCTTCCAGCCCTTGGAGAGCCCTGTGGATCTCTACATCCTCATGGACTTCTCCTACTCTATGTCTGATGATCTGAACAACCTCAAAAGCATGGGCCACAACCTAGGTGAGACCAGAGCTGGGAGAAGAGGGGAGTTAGCTCCTGTGCTGGCTGATGAAGACAGGCAGCTCACTCCTGCTTGTGGCTGCAAGTCCTCTGCCAGCACCAGTGAGAGGGATGCAGCTTGCAACAGGCTAGGAGGTGTCTGCTTTAATTAGAGTTTCTCATTATCGCTGCTCTGTGTAGCCTCCTAGGGTGATGCCTCTCCTGGCCCTGCAGGGACCATCACATGCGCTCTCTCCTTCCAGCCCAGCATGGATCTGGTGTTCCACAGAGCTGATCTGTGCAAGGACTTTGGCATCTTGAACCGATTGGTGTGGCAGGTGCTATTGCAGAAGCTCCAGTTTTGGAAAGGGGAATGCCAAAGGGGATATAGGTTTCTACCAAAAAAAAAGACTAGGCCTAAGCTCTTAAAAGCTGGCAGGTTGCAAGTCTCATCTAAGACCTGACTAGTAGAGAAGATGTCCAGGAAATGACCTTTTTCCCTGGAGCAGTGAGATCACAGGCATCTCTTTATTCCCTTCCTCTCCTCCCAGCGGCGTTCCTGCAAGACCTGACCTCCAATTACACTATCGGATTTGGCAAGTTTGTGGACAAAGTCTCGTCCCCTCAGACAGACATGAGACCTCAAAAGTGAGTGAACCCAATGGGTCCCCAGGATGGGAGCAGAGGAGAGGGAAGGTGCCTGTTTCTCCATGGCTTTCCTGATACTCACTCTCTGCAGTGGGAACACCTCTGTCCATCTTTCTCCCTTCATTGCCAGTGTCTCCCTTGGCCTCCCCATCCCTCAGTGCTATAGCACCATGCTAATGTCAGCATCCTCCTCCTCTGCTTTCAGACCTTCCCCACACTGCTGTGATAGATTACATGTCTTGTCTTCTCCTCCATCCCTGCCCTTATCCCTTCTACCTCTCAGTGCTAATGGCTTGCCAGCTCAAATCCATGGCTTCCCAACTCCCCAGCCTCTGGGTGCCCTCCCCACCCTTCTCCTTCATAGAATCATAGACTCAGCTGGGTTGGAAAAGACCTCCAAGATCATCAAGTCCAACCCTACCATGATTACTAAACCATGGCACTAAGTGCCACATCCAGTCTCATCTTGAAAACCTCCAGGGATGGTGAATCCACCACCTCCCTGGGCAGCCCATTCCAATACCTGATAACTCTCCTTACACCAAAGCATCCCTTTGCTCCTACCTCCTGCAAAAACCCTGGTTGCCCCTTCTCTCCTAGGCTGCTCGAGCCCTGGCACAAAGCTGACTCCCCCTTCTCCTTCAAGAACGTCATCCGCCTGACCAGCAACATCGACTACTTCAACGAGAAGCTCCAGAAGGAGCGAATCTCCGGCAACCTGGATGCACCTGAGGGTGGCTTTGATGCCATCCTGCAGACAGCTGTTTGCAAGGTGAAGGTGGCCAGGGCTTCAGGAGCTGTGTGGGCAGGGCTGTGTTTTAATGAGTGGATCTTTCTGATACCCAGTGATGAGCAGAAGAGCTGCAGGCTGGGCAGCTGATGCGGCAGCCAGGGAGCCCAGGTTATATGTTATACCTGCATGTGGCTCTTGCCCTCCCAGTCACATGCTCCCAAGCTGTTTTGCAGTCCCAGTTTTTCCTAAGTCTTAGAATGTGGGTTCTGCTGTTTGATCCCCAGCACAGGAGCTGCTTGGTGGGCACCCTGTGTGTACTCTTTGCTCTGTACTTCTCCATGCCCATGGTAGTGAAACTCTGCTCCCTGGAAAACAGCCCACTTGGGCTTGGCTGCTTGGCTGAGGGATGAGCACAGCTCCAAACATGTCCAGAAAAGTGTGGGCTTGCCCCTGTACATACATGTGCCTGGCACTGAGCTGTGGGTGTGAGACACCCTGTGCTTTGGAGGTGCAGATGGGTGCTTGGACTCCTGGTGCCAGGTAGCTGGTTGTGTTTGCTGCCAGGTGGAGGTGGTGCCTTGCCCCATGGATATTCCAGCTCCTGCCAGGGCTGTCCTGTCAAGTGCTTCAAGTGCTGTGCAGGGGTTTGAGGGGCACAGAGGTAAAGGTTCCTTCTCCCTGGCTGTAGGATAAGATTGGCTGGAGGAAAGACAGCACTCACCTGCTCGTGTTCTCCACCGAGTCTGCCTTTCACTATGAAGCTGATGGTACCAACGTCTTGGCAGGGATCTTGGCGAGAAATGATGAGCAGTGTCACCTAGACACCCATGGCACCTATGTGTATGACACCAAGCAGGACTACCCTTCAGTGCCCACCCTGGTGCGCCTGTTGGGTCGACACAACATCATCCCCATCTTTGCTGTCACCAACCACTCCTACAGCTACTATCAGGTGAGGAGACCATGGCAGTGATGCCACATGGGCTTACCTTTTTCCAGGACCACTGCTTGGCTGTGAGGAGAAAGTGTTATCCCATCTCTTGTTCCCAAGTGCTAAATCAACACCTTGATATTTGGGAAGGTGTTAGGGGGCTGCTCTGGGTTGTGGAAGGTCTCAGGGTGTATTATTTGGTGTAGGAATCTGGGCTCCTAGAGGTATTCCCATGTTGGCTTCTGTTTCTTATAAAGCAGTGGGAGCACAGAGCTGGAGAGTAATTTAGGTTGGAAGGGACTTTTGGAGGTCTCTAGTTCAAGTCCTGCTCAAAGCAGAGCCCACTCCAGTGCTAGAGGAGGGTTCTCAAGGCCTTGACTCCTGTCTCTTTGCAGAAACTGCACAAGTATTTCCCCATCTCTGAGATTGGGGTGCTCCAGGAGGACTCTTCCAACATCGTGGAGCTGATCCGCACAGCCTTTGAGGTAATGGTGCTCTCTGGGGCTTCACTCTGGCTCCCAGGGAAGGCAGAGGGTGGGCAGGAGGGAGGATGTGGCTCCTCTGGGGCAGAGCATGAGGTGGTGCTGAAAATCAAGGTGGTTATCTTGTGCCACCCAGCGCATTCGCTCCAAGATGGACATCCGGGCTGACTTCACCCCCAAAGCCATCAAAACAGAGTTCACCTCCTCAATGTATGAAAAGACAGAATCTGGCTCCTTCCACATCACCCGTGGGGAAGTGGTAAGTGCTTGGAGGGGTGGCATGTGTGAGGGGCTGAGCCCTCCACCTTTGGCCAGGCTGTGGTCCAGCAGAGCTGGCTCATCCCCGAGGTGGTGTGTCCCTTTCTTCAGGGCAAGTTCAACATGCACGTGAAGGCACTGGAGTATGTTGGTGGGCAGCACGTCTGCAGCCTCCCTGAGAAGGACAGGAAGGGAGTTATCCACGTGAAACCCACGTCCCTGAGTGACAGCCTCACAGTTGAAACCTCTGTCGTCTGCGACGTGTGTACTTGTGAACAGGTATGGGGAGGTGTGTTGCAGACACATGTCCTCCTCCTGGCCTGGGGTGGGAACATGTTGGAGGGCACATGTGGGTTCCACTCAAACCCTCATTGATGCTCAGCCTGGCTGAGATCTTCAGTAATACCTGTACCAAGAAGGTCATGCTCTCCTATGGCACAGCTTGGTGTTCAGGGCAAAACTTTGCCCCTGCATCTCTCTCTCTGATTCCTGAAATGGTCCTGGTGGCAGCCAAGCCCATTCAGTAATGCCTCTTCTCTCTTCTCTTCCAGCAAAAAGAGTGGAGCTCACCCAAGTGCAGCTTCCACGGGGACTTCGTTTGCGGACAGTGCATCTGCCACCAAGGCTGGTAAGGACCATATCCAGCTCCATACCCTTCCCAGGGATCCTGCTGGGTCTGGGGACCCACAGTGATAAACGTTCTTGCCTGGGCATCCTACCCAGGACCCTGCTGTCAGGCACTCTGCTCCTGCCTCTCTCAGCACCATCTCCTCCCTGCCAGGCGAGGGGACACGTGTGACTGCTCCCCAGAGGTTTCCTCCAACAACGAGGGCTGCATCCGCCCCGGGGATGTCGAGCCCTGCTCGGGCAGGGGTGAGTGCCTGTGTGGGAAGTGCCAGTGCTACTCCGAGGACCTGACGCAGCGCTTCGACGGGGAGTTCTGCCAGTACGACGTCCTGCAGTGCCCACGCAGCTCTGGCTTCCTCTGCAATGGTGAGAGCAGCTCTGCTGCCCCTCCAGTGTCCCCCAGCTGGGGGGTGTGCTGGGGCTGGTGGCACTGGCACGGGGGATTGGGTGACTGGTGATGGGCTGCAGAGACTCTGCACTTGGAAATGTGCAGGGAGGATGCTGTGGAGTCTGTTTGCAGCCTCTTTGCACCCCAGGGAAAGTGGCCAGGGGAGTAGTACAGTGCTGGGCACTGAGTAATTCATCCTCTTGCCCCCAGATCGTGGTCGCTGCTCCAAGGGAGCCTGTGTGTGTGAGAGTGGCTGGGAGGGTCCAGGCTGTGAGTGTCCCACGAGCAATGACACCTGCATCGACAGCCGAGGGGTAGGTCCTGCCTTGCCTGCACCAGGGACCACTGGTCCAGGCAGGGCTGTAGGGAATTACCCTGATGTCAGAAGCTCAGGGGCACTGGGAGTTGGCACCTTGCTTGACCCCCAGTGTCACTGCGTGTCTGTAATTACTCTTGGATTCCAACTTCAACTTTATCCCTCCCAGGGCATTTGCAATAACCATGGGAGGTGTGAGTGTGGCAGATGCATCTGTGACATGGCTTCGCTGTACACCAGTTCCACCTGTGAAATCAGCTACTCCCTGGTGAGTCTCTCTGGGTTTATCAGTTCTCCTTCCCACACAGAGATTCTCCAGGGAAGGAAGGCAATGCAGAGATGAAGGCACATCTCAGTCAGGAACAAATCCTGTGCAAGGGTTAGTCTCACCTGTCCTGTGGCCAAGAAAGGGCTGATGTGGGAGCTGCTTTGTTAGCCACAGGCTTCCTTTGCCCTCCAGTTCACCAGCAGCAACTGTTGAGTGTCTCTCTGTGTTTATCCGCACCCTGGTGATGGGCAGAGGATTAAGGCTCAATTCGTGGTTGTGATTTGCCTCAAGACTAGAGAAAAACACATTTAGTAGAATCACAGACTGATTTGGGTTGGGAGGCACCCTAAAGCTCATCCACTTCCAACCCCCTGCCATGGGCAGGGACACCTCACACAGACCAGGTTGCTCCAAGCCCCATCCAATCCTTTGTGAGCTGCTTGTTCTCAGTGATTCCACTTTGACCTTGCCTTGGCACAGGGTGAGGATGCAGTACTGCCTCTCCAGTTCTGCCAGTTTGGAGACTGTGCCCTCCCTTGCTCCTGTAGGAGCTTCCTGTCTCCTGACTCCCCCACCCCACCTCTACCCAGGGCTTCCAGGCTGTGTGTGACAGCATCCGGGACTGTGTTACCTGCCAGACCTGGGGAACAGGCAACAAGAAAGGGAACTGCAGCACATGCCACCTCCAGATCCAGATGGTGGAAGAGCTGAAGAAAGGTACCATGAGAAGCAGAGCTGGGTGTAGACACATTGGTGTCTCCCTTCTCTGTGTTGTGTAT
The DNA here is from genome assembly GCF_000695815.1 of Acanthisitta chloris. Taxonomy (NCBI): domain Eukaryota; kingdom Metazoa; phylum Chordata; class Aves; order Passeriformes; family Acanthisittidae; genus Acanthisitta; species Acanthisitta chloris. Next base: position 21,602 of record NW_008669928.1, on the reverse strand, counting down.
GTGAGGCTGTTCCCCAAGTCTTTCCTGATCCTGGTGACTTTGCAACTGTGTCACCTCTCTCCTCAGAGGAGGCTGGCGAGTACTGCTCCTTCCAGGATGAGGATGATGATTGCACATACCACTACACCCTAGAGGGAGACCCCAGTGTCCTCCCCAACACCACTGTCCGTGTGCAGAAGAATAAAGGTGAGGAGGGGCACGGGAGAAGTTGGGGATGTTCAGCCTGGAGGCTGGATCAGAGTGACTGGCTCCACAGTGCCTCCAGTCCCTGCTTTGTCCCTTTCCTGTGCCCCTGGGCAGTGTCAGCTGCAGGTAGGACCTCCCTGCCCACCTTTGTGTGTGACAGGGGTGGGTGACATTGGCTGTCATGTGAAGTGTGAGGAGTGGAGTATGGCACCCTCAGGGAGCAACACCTTTAGACAGCACTGCCTTCCTACTGCTGACACTGGCAGGGACTGATGTGAGGTGCTGCACAGCCTTTAGGGATGGCTGGATGTGAGCAGAGGTGCAATAGTTCTCCCTGAACAACACTCCTTGTTGTGAGCTCCAAGAGAGAAGTTCCAAGCTTGACTGGGCTGCTCCATCCCTCTGAGAGCTGTGGTCCAGCCTTTTCCCCTCTGTCCCTGCCTCCCACTGCCTCCCTGCACACCCCATATGGGATCTGATGCCTGGAAGTGACACTGCTGTCACTTGCAGAGTGCCCTCCAGCGACCTTCTTCTGGCTCATCCCACTGCTCATCTTCCTCATCCTGCTCCTGGGGCTGCTGCTGCTGCTCTGCTGGAAGTTCTGTGCCTGCTGCAAGGTGAGTGCCTTGGCTGGATCCCCCAGCCTGGGGGGAGGACCAGACAAAGGTCAAAACCATGACAAATTTCTAGAATCCACCCAGCCTCCAGCATGGCCACATTGGCAGGGCTGGATCCCAGTGGTGTCCAGCACCTCTGCTGTTGCCAACATGAGTTCCTGTGGAATTTCCCCTACTTGAAGGGATATCTGGCTAAAATCAGCTTCCAGAGCCCCATCCACCCACTGCCCACCTATCCCTGCTGATGTGAATCCTCACAGATGAAGACATGAAGGGGTTTTGTCCTTGTGTCCAAAGTGATTGTGTCTTTGGCTGTTTCTTTTCTAGACTTGCCTGGCCCTGCTTCCCTGCTGTGCACGAGGTACCAGCCCTTTGACCTGTGGGGAGAGGGATCTGTGGGGTTCACTGCCTTGCTGGGTTGGGATAAGTAGGTTTCCTCCTCCTCTCTGAGCTGGGGAGGTGGATTGTGGAAAATCTCCTAGCAGAGAGCCTGAGACAAGTGCTCCTCCCTGCTCCACACCCTGGATGCTCTGCTGGGGATCCCACTGCTGGCTCTCCTCAACCAGTGTCCCTTGTAATGCCTAGCTGGTGGCATGTGTTCTCTTCACTCATGGACAACCCTTGCCTCTCCACCCCACTCCATTCCTGACATCCCAACACTCTTAGCATGGTGTAAGCCCTAAAGATTCACCCAGAACAAAGTCTCCAGTGTTGGGATGTTGAGGCCTGGTGTTATCCCAGTCTGCCCAGGCTCTGACCCTGACTTTGGCTCTGCAGGTCGCACTGTTGGCTTCAAGGAGGACCACTACATGCTGCGCCACAGCCTCATGTCCTCTGACCACCTGGACACCCCCATGGTCCGCAGTGGGTCCCTCAAGGGTCGGGACACAGTCCGCTGGAAGATCCACAACAATGTTCACAAGCAATCCTTCACCTCCCCCACTGCCACCAGCCCCAAAGACCTGGGTGAGCATCACATCTGAGGGACAGGGCACAGAGGAGATACCATGGGTACAGTAAAGGGCCCAAAGCCTTGGTGGTGGCTCCCAGCTCTGGCAGCCATGGCATTACTGCCAAGTTGAGTTGTAGGTGGTGTAGGTTCCTTTATCTGCTTCTATCCTGGGGGAAGCTGAGCAAAACATTCCTATGTCCAGCCCTGTAGCAGGACCCTTGGAGACCTCCTGACAGCCTGGTCACATGGTGGATGTATCCTGTATGTGTCTTAGTCTCATGAGTTCAGTGACCCAGCCTTGATTTTGCTGCCTCATCAGTCCAGAGCCACTACAGGATGATTTCCTTAGTGTATCTGGCAGAGAGCTTCCCAGTTAGCCCCCAGTTCTCAGAGGGTTGGTGCTCTGGAGTTTGGGTGCTAACAGCAGGATCTGGACACCAAGCATTGCATGTGCCCCCCACACTTAGAGCTTTGGGGGGTGGGTTATTTCTCTAACCAAGGAGGAAGGAGTTTGATTTGGGAATTTCTCTTTCCAGTTCCCTATGGGCTGTCCCTGAGGCTGGCCAGGCTATTCACACAGAACCTGATGAAACCAGACACTCGGGAGTGTGAGCAGCTGCGCAAGGAAGTGGAGGAGAATGTAAGAGCCTGGGCATGAGGGGGGTCAGGGTGGGACTGGGGCACAACCACTCTGAGGAGGTGTCTGTGATGCTGTGAACCCAGACAGCTCTTGAAAGGAAGAAGCAATTTTTCCTCATTCTGAGAGACAGCATAAATTTTAAGATCACAAATGTGAGAATTACCAAATCGATGAGATTTGAGGTTTGCCTTGGGGCATGTGATGTGGAGTTCCTGTTTAGCTTCAGTTTGCAGCCTCTTGCTATGTCCTGGGGAGATACCATGTGGTGGTCTCTGCTTGGTGTGGGAAGGCACGTGGGAAGGACCCAGGGTGGCCAGAGGGCTCTTTTATGTTTGCTGGCAGCAGCTCCTGCTTGCTGAACACATCCCTGTTCAGCAAGGGATACATTATTAAAGTCCCTCTTGCTTCTTGCAGCTGAATGATATTTTCAAGCACATCCCTGGATGCCACAAGCTCCAGCAGACCAAGTTCAGGTGAGTGAGTGGGGGAGAGACCTCCAGCTTGGCAGGTTTCCCCCAGGGCCCTGCTGATGAGGGGGTGGACAGAGAACTGGGGTGTAAAATCTGGGATGCCAGGGTGGAGCATGGACTGTGAGACAAACCCAGCACAAGCCTGGTGTGGTGCTTCACCCACCCAGGGCTGCAGAGCAGAGCCTTCCCAGCTGTGCAGGAGATCTCAACTACATCTGGCTTTGGACCAGCAGGAACAAATCCTGGTTGCATAGTGCTCAATGGGAAAACTCCCACTGCCTTCAAAAGTTTCAGCCTGGTGCAAAGTTAGGAGTGCCTGGTGGAGGATGGGAGGAGTCTGGGGGTGCCAGCAGTGAGCAGGGAGTGGTATCCCCTCCCCACAGCCTGATCTAGATGTAATCTCCCCTGTGGGCATGTTTCTCATTGCATTGGGAAACCCAGGGTGGGAGGGAGCAGCCAGGCAGGAGGGAACATGTGCTGGGGCCATGGGCTCTGTGTGATGGGTTGGCACCCGCAGGGCAGTTCTGCAGCTCAGACCTGCACAGGGCTGTGATTCACACAGCACTTTGTCTCTGCAAATGCATTAGTCACTCTAATTTGTGGTTTATTTTTCCTCCAGGTTACAGCCCAATTCTGGGAAAAGGTAAGAGGAACTCGCAGCCCTCTCTTGTGCAGCTTCTCCCTCGTTGTACACGTGTGGGGTGACTAAATGCCCCACAAATTCATTGCCCCCCTAGCTGCTATGTGAGATGAGTAACCCAGGACTCAGGTCTTACCTGCCTTTCTCTTCCCCCCCGGTCCCAGGCAGGACCACACCATTGTGGACACAGTGCTCACTGCCCCTCGCTCAGCCAAGTCAGACATCATCAAAGCAGTGGAAAAACATGTTTCCCACGAGGCTTTCAATGACCTGAAGGTTGCACCGGGTTATTACACTGTGACCTCAGACCAAGGTAGGGAGCAGAGCCCAGTGCTGACTCCTAGCTGGGCTTAGGGGGGGATTTCCCATGTCTCATCCTTGCCTGTTCCCCCAGATGCTCAGGGCATGGTGGAGTTCCAAGAGGCTGTGGAACTGGTGGATGTCCGTGTCCCACTGTTTATCAGGGAGGAGGATGATGATGAGAAGCAGCTGCAGGTGGAGGCTATTGAGGTCCCGAACGGCATCGCGAAGATTGGGCGCAGAGTTGTCAACATCACCATCATCAAAGAACAAGGTGAAGGGCTGTGACTGGCACAAGAATGCTGTTTGTGTGTGTGTGTTCCATGTCCAGGTGGGCTGAGGTGGTTTGTAAGGAAGGCACAGTCTGTGTATCTCAGCCACCCCAGATCACAGATGGGAGACTTGCTTGATTACTCCTATCTGAAGTCACCTGGGTATAAACTGGAGCATCTTCTAAAGTATCCAAAGGAAGGTCATCATCCCCTGCTGACAGAGACCCAAACATTTGATCATCACAAATTTAGATGCTACCAATTCTGTGACAGATCCAGTGCTGACCATATGCCTCTGCTGCTCCAGTTCATAGATTGCTGGAGTGAAGCAGAACCTCTTTGCTGTTATGCTGTGCTTGGGGCAGGTGAATGTCCCCAGCACTTTGCCTCTGTTTCCCACCTGGCTGTTTTGTTCAGGGAGCACAAATTTGGAGTGGTGAAATCTCCAGCCCAGGCAGTAATACTCCATGTACAGTTCACACCTGTGGGTGATAGATGTTCTCCCTGAACAGAGTTCCTAAGTGTTCGTAATGTGAGTCTTCATGTGTTTGCTCTACACATTCCTTCTCTCCTCCCCCTTCCAGCCAGCAGCCTCATCACCTTCTTGCAGCCAGCCTATTCCCACAGCCGCTTTGATAAGCTGGCCAAGATCCCTGTCCTCCGGGAGATCATAGACAACGGGAAATCCCAAGTCACCTACAGGACCCGGGACCTCACTGCCAAGGATGGCAGGGTAAGGGTGGTGCTCCTGGCCTTGGCAGGTGGGAATGGAGGGCTGGGAAAGAGCCAGCCATGGGGTTGCAGAAGAGAGTTGACCAGGCTGAGTGGATGTGGCTGGGAGAGGGGGGGACCCGAGGCTTGAGGTTAGCACAAGGGTGGACATTTGCCTTCATCCCTTGCTCCCTGTGCCTCAGGGACCTGGGAGGATGTCTGTGCCTGAGGCAGAGGATACCAAGTGCTGCTGGAACTGTGGGTGTTGGAAGGGAAATGGGAATTGCCTGAATGATGAGGGGAAGCTCACTGGGCACCTCCTCATGGATGCTGCAGGCTGTAATCATAGAATCCATGAGGAGGATAGAATCCATAGAATGATTTGGGTTGGAAAGGACCATAAAGATCATCTGGTTCCAACCCCCTGCCATGGGTAGGGATACCTTCCACTAGACTGGGTTGCTCAAAACCCCAATCAGCCTCACCTTGAACAAACCTCTTCCATCTCCTCCACTCACTTTCTCCACCTAATCTCACACCTCTTCCTTCTCCTCCAGGATAGGATAGAATCCATAGAATGATTTGGGTTGGAAAGGACCATAAAGATCATCTGGTTCCAACCCCCTGCCATGGGTAGGGATACCTTCCACTAGACTGGGTTGCTCAAAACCCCAATCAGCCTCACCTTGAACAAACCTCTTCCATCTCCTCCACTCACTTTCTCCACCTAATCTCACACCTCTTCCTTCTCCTCCAGGATTACATCTTCACAGAGGGTGGTCTTCCATTCCAGCCTGGGGAGACCCGAAAGGAGATACAGGTCCCCTTGCTGGAGCTGACTGAAATAGACACCCTCCTAAACAACTACCAGCTCAAGCAATTTGCAATTGACCTCATCCATCCCAAGTATGGTGCCAAGATCGGCAGATACCCCCAGACCACGGTGACCATCGCTGACCCAGGTAGGTGCTGGCAGCCAGGTGGAGGGGATGGCAGCAGAGGGTGTGGGACTCACCATCCCGAGGTGGTGTACAGAGCTCAAGCTTTGCTCTTCATCCAAAAAGCACCGAAGAGGTTCCTCAAGCTCCGACTGGTAGATGTGGGTCTCCCTCTAGAGGCACGAGAGGGAATAGACAGTGGGTGGAAAGGATGAGTAAGACACCTCGCCAAAGGAAATAGAGTGGATACTTCATTCCTTTTCCTCGGGGATTTGAGTAAAAAGCCATACAAATAGGGGAGAAGTGGAACTTGCCATGAGATGATCCTTGCTGGTTCTTGTGGCTGGACAAGGAAAACTGCAAGGGATGTCATCAAGTGGGTCAACAGCATGATATATTTATCACAGCATGGTAGGGCAGTGCTAGAGAGGCACACCTCCTTCTTTTCATTCCAACGGGTGGGCTGCCACTGATGTGTTCTTTCTTCCTCGTGTCTGCAGAACTGGTGGATGGTGTCTCCTCGATGTCTGGCATGGGCCAGATCCACCAGTCCACCAAAACCTACTTGAGTGCACCATATAATCCTAAAGCCACTGCCCTCAGCTCCAGAGAAATCAACTTCAACTGGTGTCCTCCACCTGGAAAACCTCTAGGGTACAAGGTAAGGAGCGAGTGGATCACAGGGAAGGGCATGAGTCCCATCCTGCAGGTGTTTCACACAGTCATTTGTACTGAAGGGATCCAAGAAGATGCTTAAAGAAGGAAGCAAGTTCACCCCTTCTAGTCCCTTCCATCTTTGAGGGACTATTGCTGGGTGGATGTGGGATTTGCAGGAAAGTTCCTCTCCCTCTCCATTACTTACTATGAAATGCTCAGATCGCCCTGGCCCCCACTTCAGAGGAATGGCACACCTTGGCTTTCCCAGATTCAGTAAGAGATTGGGAATTTCTCACCCGTTCTGTGAGGATCTGAAGGAATCACTGCTTGCTCTTGCTTTACCAGGTGAAATACTGGATCCAAGGGGATTCTGAGTCAGAAGCTAATCTCATGGATGTCAAAACTCCACCAGCAGCACTGACTAACCTCTACCCCTTCTGTGACTATGAGATGAGAGTCTGCGCCTACAATGCTGCGGGTGAGGGGGATTACTCCGACATCATCCACTGCCGCACGCTGGAGGAAGGTGAGCAACTCCACACCTTTCCTCCCACCATCTGGGAGCAGCTTTGTGCCTGTGCACCTGGCATGGGGTCAGGGCTCCAGCCCTGAGCTTCTGGTGATCTTGGGGTCTAGCACTGAGCATCTCCCACAGCAACCCAGCTGTGATCTGCAGAACTCTGAGCATCTGCATCCACCAGATCCTGATTTGCAATAACCTGGTCCCTTTGCTCTTACCTTTCCAGTGCCCAGCGAGCCTGGGCGCTTGGCATTCAACGTCGTGTCCTCCACTGTGACACAGCTGAGCTGGGCTGAGCCTGCAGAAACCAACGGGGAGATCACAGCTTATGAAGTCAGTTATGGACTTGTCAACGAGGACAATGGTAAGAGCTCATTTTCAGAGCAGGCAGTCCAGCCAGGCTGAGGGGCTGGAATACACTTTCTGTAGGCTGGGCTGCTTCTAAGCAGCAGCAAAAGCAGAACAGTTCCAGGCATGTTTCTTGTGAAAACTGGGATTTGGAGGGCTCACTTCTTGATGGAAGGAGTACAGAAAAATGGTGACACAGGATTTAATTGAGTGTTCTCAGTTCCCATTCACTTCCATGGTGTTTTGTGTTGGTTTTCATCTTAAAACCTAGACCTAAGGCTGGGTGCTATGCCAGGAAGGTACTATATGTGGCACACCAGCGTAAGGAGACCTGTGTTGTATGTTGACTTCAGCATTCTTCTTGAGAATTTCCCCAGAACTGTGTCATGCCTGCTGTGAGCAACCCAAATAGCTGCTGCACCTTGTCCCAGAGCCAGGCAGTGTCCTACAGCAAACCTCAGTGAGCCTGTTGGCCAAGGGTGGGGTGCTGTGGGGTCCCCTGTCTCTCGTGGGTGACAGGCATACCGTGTTTGCAGAACCCTTTGGCCCAATGAAGAAGGTGCTGGTTGAAGACCCCAAGAAGCGCATGGTGCTGATAGAAAACCTGCATGAGTCCCAACCCTATCGCTACACGGTGAGGGCCAGAAATTCTGCTGGCTGGGGACCTCAGAGAGCAGCCACCATCAACCTCGCTACGCAGCCCAAGCGCCCCATGTCCAGTGAGTTACCTGCCTGGGTGGGGAGCAGAGGGGCAGGAGTAGTGCTGGGGACCACTCCCCATCACCCCAGGGATGCTGAGGGCCAGCCTGAGCACAGGAGGCCTGTGTGGTTTTGAGCTGCTTGTCTAATGGCACTTTTCACCTCTCCTCCAGTCCCCATCATCCCTGATATCCCCATCATTGATGCAGAGGGAGGTGAGGACTATGACAGCTACCTGATGTACAGCACAGATGTGCTCCGCTCTCCAGCTGGCAGCAAGCATCCCAGTGTCTCTGATGATACAGGTATGTTGCTCTGAGTTTTACAAAGGTCTTTCTTAACATTCATTTTCCTCAACAAGAGCTTTCAGCAATGAGCTTCATTGCTCCTGTCCTGTCGGAGATGGAGAGATCCAAGTCATGGACGTGGTGGAGATTAGCATTTGCAAAGCACAGCACCTGCATTTGTGGGAATATTTGACAAGTCACAATGTAAATAAGACCAGTATCTCCTTGTCTTAGCCATGAGGCAAAGAAAAATCTCAGCATGGGGTGGGAGTGGCTTTTCATGGCCTTCTCTGCTCATATTCCTTTCCTGTTGCCATTTGGCTGGATCTCTAGTTACTGTCAGTAAGGAAGCACTGGCAAGGCACAGACCTCTGAGTCCCTTGGATGCTCAGGGTCTTGGCCAAGCCAACAGGAGGGACTTCACCAGTGCTGGGAATGCACTGGCCTCTCTTCTTCCCTCACTTCACTCTCTGAATTAGTCTTGTACTGGGACAACAAGGGGAAGATGGGCCATGAGTGAAATGATGGGTCTTGTCAGTAGGATCTTCTCTGGGGGGATTCTCCAAGGCTTGGGGATCCAAGAGCGAGTCCCTGGTCCTTTCAGAAAGCAAAGCCATGGGAACATCAAGAGCCTGACCATCCCAAGTGCACATCAAGGAGTGATGAAACTGCTTCTGAGCAGAGGACAGTTGTTGCAGACTCTTCAGGGACAGGCACATGGTGGGACTTTGACTCTCACCTTTTGTCATGGTGAACACAGGGCTGGAAAACAGCCTGAGTGTTGAAGAACCCCATGAGTGTCATACTCCCACCATTCTCCATCTGCCAGTCACATGATGTTTGCACTGCCTGAACTCATCAGCCAACACTTGGGATGGGCTGTGAACGGGTACCATTCCCACTGGTGCCTGCCCCTTCCCCTCCCCAGCAAGCAACACAGAAATGGTGGGTAGCCCACCCCGGCCCCTGCAGATCATGCCAACACCAGTGCTTGCATTGTCCCAAAAGGCTCCAGGTGGAAATATGTGCCGTTGCTGGGAGAAGACTTGGATCTTCGCCGCATCACCTGGAGGCTCCCACCTGAAACCATTCCCCGCCTCTCTGGCAGCAGCCGCCTCTCCTCGGACACCGAGGGGCTCCTCCATGAGGAGGACAGCGATGTGGCTCCTGGCAGTCTGAGGAGGAGCGGGACGCCCCGGCCCCAAGCAGGTGAAGGACAGCTTGATTATGGCACTGAGTGTCCTGTCTCGTCCTGCGCTGAGCGAGGGGCCGGCGGCTGGAGTCTGCCCCAGTACATGCCCCTTCCTCCCCCTGTGTGCTCATCCTCATGTTGGTGTCATGCACTGTTCACGTGCTGTGGTCTGCTTCAAAACCTTGTCCTGGTGTGTCTGCTCACAAGAGTGTCAAGGTAACCCTCATCTCGGCATGGACTTGGGAGCCTGCTGGCAAGTTGCTTCTACAAGAGGTTGGACCTTCAAGGCAGGAGCAAACTCAGATGATACCTGCTAAGTGCCACCTCCAAGGGCAGCTCTTCACCTTAGTGAAGTGCCCTGAGCTTCTGGGGCAGATGTGCTGGACTGTTAAACAGAAATCACTCTCTTCTGGATAGATGATCTCTCCTGGCCTGCTGGAAGGGGATGGGGGATCTGTCAGGGACCAGAACAACGGAGTGGAGTTTGCTTTTCAGATCCAGCTGAGATGGGATCCAGAATGAGATTTGAAGAAGCTGCTTCCATAAAGGGCTGTTTTCCTTCTTCCACCTTCTTTTTTTAATCTGAAATTATAAACCTGTTCTTGTGCCTAAGGAGGGATGTGAGTGAACATGATGAGAACCACAAGGCAGTGCCCCAGCAAGGCCGAGGTCTGGAGTTACCT
>NW_008669928.1:5887-11476 GCF_000695815.1 Acanthisitta chloris | reverse complement strand
AGGGAAAAGTCTTTGTTTACATCTCGTTTTGCATCATTGTGTTGGGTGGTTGTGGCTTGTTCAAGATGTAGCACTTCCTTCCAGTGGCTGCAGACAGGATGCAGCCAAGACAGGGGGTACCATGATACCTCCTGCTTCTTCCCCATGAGAACTGGAGCAGCAACCTTGTCCACAGCCACATTCCTCATGGTGTGCCTTCTTCCACAGAGCACTTGCTGAATGGTCGGGTGGACTTCTGCTATCCTGGCAGTGGCAGTGGCACACTGACCAGGATGATGAACACCAGTTACCACCAACTGAACTCCCACATGCATCAGGAGCACAGGGTGATGGGGAGCTCCTCGCTGACAAGAGACTACTCCACGATGCAGATGGGGCATGGTGAGTACTGCAGCAATGGTACCTGTCCTTCCCTTCCACTCCCATGACTGTCTTTGGACTCATGCCCTAAAGCTCTATTGGGGTGAGGACTCTGTTCGTAGCCAAGGAGTCCTATGAACCCGAGGTCTGGAAAGTCATGTCCTCACTACTGATGTCTTGGTGCTTTGCTAAGGCCACTCTGCTCCCAGACCAGTTTGGAAAGGGTTCCCATCCCTCACATGCAGAGTGTGCAGGAAAGGGAACTCTATCCTTATCCTCACACCATGAAGCACTCCAGGAAGAGCACATCTCTTCCCACTCTCTTTAAGGAGCATGGTTGTTTTTCAGCTCCATGCCTGTACATCAGCTGGTGCTGACAGAAGGTTGTTAAAAGATACTTCAAACCTGAGTCTTAAAAAGTCATCTGTGCAGGAGCCAGCACCTGGGCTGAACCTGCTCTGAAGTCTCCAATGGTGTTTTTCTCTCTTTCTTCTTGCACTGCTTCTGTAGATTACCCAGGGACACTCCTCCCTCCCATCCATGAAGATGCTGGGAGGACAATCCCACGGCCCCGGGATGTGGGTTTCAGGAGCAGGGTAAAGGTGAAGGGTTACTACCCCAGCATTGGCTGTCGGGACTCTATAATCATGACTGATGGGTCCACAGGGATTTGCAAGTACATAGGTACAGCTTGTCCAGTGTCTCCTCCCAGCCACACATCCCATAACAGCCAAGTCACTGCCCATCCATGAGCTGTTGCCATCCCCTGCTCATGCCAAACCTCCTCTCCATAGCTTGCTGTGTACTGTGCTGATCTTCCTCCTGACCCAGCCTGTGCCTCCATCACACCACCTTTCCATTTGCAGGTGACTTCCACTGTGTTTCAACCCACCTGGACTGATTAACACTCACCACCGCTGCAGCCACCGTGCTCTGATCAACTTATTGTCCCCATCTTCTTCATTCCTAATGAGCTTGTTGTTCTAGTCTTACTCCACAGGCCTTCAGAGAACTCTTGGGGAGAATGTGTGTTCCATACGAGATGTCCCTCTGCAAGCTCCTTGGCCAAAGCCCATGTCAGTGAAGGGCTTCAGTCCCTGAGTGTCACCTGGGAGGCTGCTGTGCTCACTAGGAGACTTGTGTCCCAGTGAGCTGAGTTGAGGAGGAGCCAGAGCACCCAGTCCTGGTCCCAGCTGCCCCCATCCTCTTGAACAGGACCTGGAGGTGTTGGGCTGCTTTATATATAGACTAGGGCCAGATCTAACTGACCTACACCTGAAGATGTCTGTGAAGCTTCTGGCAGACTGGACTGGGTGCTTTGGGGTGAGTGAGGAGGGTCACATGCAGCACACCAGGCTCCTGCTCTGGTCTCTCTACCACAGGGGCATAAAGCTTCCTTTGACTTGTCCTACCCAAGGTTGGCACCCTAAAGGCCATGGGACATCCCCATAGCTATGCAGAGCCAGGCAATCCCTCTTCATGATGGGTCAGCTTGCAGAGATGACATCTCACCATGTTCTCCCCAGACCATCAGGACCATCCCATGCTTACACATGCCACTCCTTCATCTCCCCCAGCCCCTTTATCCCCCATTCCCTAAATCTCCACCCTGATGTTCCCTTTTTGTCTCAGACTCCAGGAAGCCACTGGGCATCCCTGACACCCCCACACGCCTGGTGTTCTCTGCCCTGGGACCCACGTCCCTGAAGGTGAGCTGGCAGGAGCCACGCTGTGAGAAGGAGGTGAAGGGCTACAGTGTGCAGTACCAGCTCCTCAACGGAGGTCAGTGCCCACCAGGCAGGTGGTGGTGGGAGTTTTGGGTGGTGGAGAGTCTGTCTGAGTCTTCTCCTGGGCAATTGGCTCTGGGTGACCCTGGTCTAAGCAAGGTGGGGGTTGGACCAGATGACCTCCTGAGGTGCCTTCCAGTCTCAACTGTTCTGGGATTCAGAGATTGGTTCCAAACCTGCTTTTTGTGTAGCCTTTTTGTGTGTGTAGGAAATGTTTTGGCTACCTCAAAGCTCTCATTCCCCATTTTCTCCTGGAGAGGGACAGTTCCTAAGGTTGCTTGCAGAATCACCCTTCCTCCAAAAAAAAACCTTTTACTCATTCTCACCGGCCCAAACATCTTGAAGGTTTTTCAAAAGATTGGACTTAGAGGAGGAATTGACATGAAAATATCTTTTTTTACATGAATCTCACGGCAGTATAAGTGAAAATGTAATTCTCTTTATCTGGAAATCCTTGAGTTTTCAAGAAGGTGTTGTTCATCCCAAGCTTTGTTTTTGGGAAAACATCTTGTCCTGCACTACCTGTTGTTGTTGGCCAAGGTGTGATGGAGGTGGCTGGGGAGGGGCCCTGGGTGGCTTTTCCAGGCAGTTCATTTGAGACAGAGTTTAGGTGAAAGCCATGGGTTTGTCTTTGTGCCTGCAATATGGTGTTGACATCCCCTTCCCTGTGTGTCCCAGGAGAGGTGCATCGAATCAGCATCCCCGACCCCAGACAGAACTCGGTGGTGGTAGAGGACCTGCTGCCCAACCACTCCTACATCTTCAGGGTGAAGGCACAGAGTGAGGAAGGTTGGGGCCCTGACAGGGAAGGGGTCATCACCATAGAGTCCCAGGTGGACCCACAGAGCCCACTCAGTCCTGTTCCAGGTAAGGTGGATGGGGAACAGAAGGGTGGCACTGATGTCTCTGCTGCTGTCTACAGTGCAAACCTGGTTGTTTTCTCACCCTTACTACATCCTGAGCTCTCCTTTCCTTCCTCTCATTTAGAAACAGGATCTTCTTCCTTCCACTCACTTTTTTTCCTAGCTGTCTAGATGGCTGAGACCTTCCAGCTCGTGCCATAAATGCTGTGTGCAGATCCCTCCTAGGCTCCCCCTTTCCCCCTGTGTGATGCTGACCTGTCCCTCATGCCCTTGCAGGGACACCCTTCACACTGAGCACCCCCTGTGCTCCTGGACCACTGGTCTTCACAGCCCTCAGCCCAGACTCTCTGCACCTCAGCTGGGAGAGACCCCGTGAGCCCAATGGGCCCATCTTGGGCTACAGGATCACCTGTGAGATGCTGCATGGAGGAGGTATGGTACCAGGCTGAGCAAGTTCCCTGTGTAGAGCACAAGATACCTCCAGCAAAGGCAGCAACTTGCTGCATTGTTGCTGGGACCAGTAACAACATTGTCTGATTACATTGGTGCAGACAAAGTAGGGACATGAGGCTGATTCCAGGCCTGGGAGCTGCTGGCTCCTGATGCTTTGTGTCCTTGCATGGTCTGATGTAACAAATGTGGTGGGAAGGGGAAGGATCTGTTGCTTAATTACAGCCAAAACCCAGTGGAGGTTTGCTGTTGAGGTTCCCCAATGTATCAAAATAGGGTTGTCTTAACCCAAAGTAGAACTGTGATCCTACAGTTTGTGGGTTGCACAAAGCACAGGGAAAGCCAAGGCAGCAGTCAGAGTTGGGGGGAGTGTATTTGGAGGGTCTGTCACTCTTGTCTGTCTTCACTGCTGTATTTCTGTGTGGATTAGGGGAGCCCAGGACTATTTATGTTGAAGGAGACAATCTGGAAACCACCCTGACTGTGCCCCACCTGAGTGAGAATGTCCCATACAAGTTCAAAGTGCAAGCCAACACCACCCAAGGCTTTGGGCCAGAGAGAGAAGGCCTAATCACCATTGAATCTCAGGATAGAGGTACAGTACCATGTCTTTGTGGAGGTGCAGAGATAAAAACTTCTCAGAGCAGGGAACACAGCCCTTTCCAGCTCTGGTGGTGACTCCATGCTCCATGAAAGACATGGAGACAGTGACTTCCATGAAGACAGTGCTGTGCCTGGTGAGCACTGTCCTAGTCCTGATGCACTGAGTGAGGGAGGATCATGAGAACCTGCCAGTGCTTAACTTACAATGAAACTTCTCCCTCATGCTTGGTTGGACACATACCTGGAGACAGCTGCTTACACTGCACAGGTGTGAGACCTTCCCAGTCCTCCCAGTTCCTCCTATACTTGGCTCTGGTGTTAGCAAGGAAAACCTCCTGAGCTGACTGCTGGTGCTCACTGTGCAGGGTTGAGGGGTTGGAAGCACCTTCTTGTTTCCTGGCTGACTCATCCCATTTCCTTCTCTCCAGGCGCTTTCTCCCAGCTTGGAGGACAGCAGTACGTGAGAGAAGAAGTGTACAAATTCCCCACTGAATACAGCACCAAAACCAGCATCAGCCATTCCTCTCTGGATCCCCACTTCACAGGTAAGGATTCACTGTTGCCTTGAAATGCCCAGAAAGCAAAGGATAGTTCTGCTTGTCCAAAGGTCTGAGGTTGCTTTTGCCTCCAGTGGGAAGGCAGGGAGGGAGGGCCCATCAGGTAGGATTAAGATCAGACCCTTTCCCACACTGTCCCTGCTCTGCCCCAGAGGCAGGTGTAGTCATTTCCACGTGCTGCCCAGTCGCAGAGGGAATGATGAGTTCCAAAGTCCTCCAGGGTTAAATCATAGTTCTTCCTGCAAGGTTCAATCTCTTCAGAGCAGGAAAAAACAGAGGAGTGTGATAAACATCTTTAATCACATTATAGTTGTCCCATGTCATCCTACTCAAGGACTCATGGGTTCATGCTGCAGCACAGAGTTTGGGAGCTGTTAGGAGATCCATCTTACTGACTGACATAACAAAGTACTGAATCACTTGATCTGGAGAGGTTTTTCCATCAGCATGTGGTGTTTAAGGACAAACTTCTGCCTGGAATCAACAGGCAGAGCATATCCTATTCCCTGTGACCCCATACTTAGTGTCCTCACCATCTCCTTGCAGATGGCATGTTGATGACAACCCAGCGAGTGGAGAACACTAGCAGCACCCTCACCCAGGAGTTTGTGAGCCGGACCGTGATGTCCAGCGGGACCCTCACCAAGCAGGTGGAGAGGCAGTTCTACGAGGCCTGAGCTGGGCAGGCTGAGCACCAGCAGGACTTGTGTTCAGACAGCAGGACTTCGTGGAATGACCCAAGGGTGCTTCATCCAGATGCTGCTGCGGTGCCTGGGCAGCTCCTCCTGGGGGCACAGACCCTCCATGGCACTCCAAGCTCTGGATTTCTCCTTTGGAACCCAGTGCACTCAAAGCTCTGGCACGGCTGGGTCAGCAGGTGTGTGTGTGCTCATCCTTCAGGGCTTGGTCACTCTGTCCTGCTGTGCAGAGTCCACAGTGATGTCATCCATGATCACCACTCACTCCAAT
>NW_008669928.1:1578-5853 GCF_000695815.1 Acanthisitta chloris | reverse complement strand
CTCGATGGCTTCAGCCTCCCCAGGTAAATGGAACAGATTTATTCTCAGGTCCTCAGTTTTGAGAGGATCTCAGCTGGCAACATCTGATTTAGAGAGGGTCACCATTTCCATCTCTGCTCCAGGCTCTCTGGCAACTTGCCTGTCCACTGGAGAAGGTTGTTTTGTACTGTTTGGGGTTTTTTATGAGAGCTGCAAGGTAGGGTTTTGGGTAACCTATGCTTTCTTACTGCACCTATTTGTGTCTGCCCTTTGCTCCTGACATTTGGTACCACGATAGCAAAGAATAACCTTTCATTTGTGTAGTGATGCATATGATATTGTACAGTTTTCATAGTATATATATAAATATATATAAATGTATTTTATTATTTTATTAAAAAATTGGAGGTGGATGAGATCTGTGCTGGATATGGAGGCTACACTGGGACTGGGACTGCTGAGAAACATGAATAACTGGAAGAAATTAGTTAAGGGCTTGATCCAAAGGCCACTGAACCCTGTGGAAAGACTGTTGATGAGGTGATGGGCTCTGCCTTGGACCAGAGACTCCAGCAGAAGGCTGCAAGTGGCCAGATCTGCTCACTGCAGAGCATCCATCAGCCAAGCACTCCTCAGTCACTGCACACTGGCAGAGAAGGGCTGGGAGCTGCCTGGATCCAAGGGATGGGGATGGCCCCAGCAGCAGAGATGGGAATGGTGCTGGGATTTTACATGGCTGATGTGGAGAGTGTGAGACTTTGGGGCAGATGATGCTGGGTATCTTTTAGAAGTCCTTTTGCCCAGCAGCAATGTCTTCTGATCCACCAGTAAACACAAGGGAAGAGCCTGGGAACAGCAGATGCTCCCATCATCCTGAGCAAGTCTCTGAGACTCCTTCAGCTTCAGCTCTCCTCACACAGTGCTGGGCTGAGCTGAGACCTCGCTGGGCTTCGTTTCCCAGCACTGGGCACGGTGCCTGGTGCCTCACTGCTCTCTGCCAGCGAGAACAATCGTGCTCCGTGTGCTGCCGAGGGGTGTGTTTCCCTGGCGTGCTCCAGCCACACGGGAGCAGGCGAGGAGCCTGCAGAGAGCAAGGAGCCTGCCCGGAGCAGCAGCTGCCACTGCTCTGGGCTACAGCTTCCAACCAAAACAGCAGCTGCCTTGTTGCCCTGGCAGCACTGCTGACCTGGTTTGATCTGACAATGGACCTTGGCTTTTTTGGTTTGGTTTTTTTCCCCCTCTTTTATTTTCCTTTTCTCTTTTATTCCCCTTTTTGTTTTACATTTGGACTCCAAAGAGCTTACCACTGCGAGTTCCCTCTCCTCTCCAGGCTTTTCATTTCACTGGGAAGGGATGTACATCTTTGAGCCGAAGATGCACATGGGCAAGTGAAGTCTAGATTCTCCAGGACTGCACCTGGAGCTGGGTAAATTTTGCACTTGGCTCAAGAGATACTTCCTCAACACTGTGGTTTTACTGTGCCTTCAAGGAGCACTTATTTCTCCTGAGGAAATACCAGTGATGTTAGCCCATCTGCCTCCTGGTTCCCATCTCACCATTGGGGTTGGAGTTTCCTCTCCAGCTGATGTCTCCTCTTGTACAAGGGTTCTGTGACCCTTTCCTCATGCTTTATGGTCCAGGGTAGAACACGGAAAACTCCCTAAAAAGGGAGCTCCACTTCCAAGCATTTTAACCAAAGACTCTCTCCTTATCCCAGAGGAGAGCACAGCCCATCAGCTCTCTCCAGGGAATTGCCATCCCCACGCACACAGTGGCTGCTCACTAACTCATGCCTCACTCTTTCAGTTGTTTGATCTGGTCCTTAGGGCTGGTGCTGTTTCAGCCCTTGCAAGGTGGATCCAGAGGCTTCCTATTGCACTCACTCAATAAATGTTTTCCTTACAGTCTGTCTCTTCCCTTTTCTTTGGAAAAACATAGAGTAAAAAAATCCCCCCCTCAATAGCCTCCACCTGCAGCAGATGAAGGATGTGCCAGAAGCAAATTCCCAAGCAGGGACTTCTGCCAAGCATCAGTGCCTGCTGCTTCTCCACTGCCTTCCTCTCCTGTGACCACAGCTCTGGAGGCACTACTGGACCCCACAGCCCTGGGAATGGCTTGTTACACCACTGGAGTTAAACCAGTGTCCTCTGAGGAATGGCTGTGCAAATGTTTTGCATTTATTAGGCAAGTGATGCAGACAGACAAACTGATTCCCTCGGGAAGTGGGGAAGGCAGCTGCCTCTTGGAAGAAGGCAATTCCAGCCCAGGGATCCCAGGTGAGGTAGTCACTCCTCCTCTACAGGGGCAGTGCCTTTGCCCCTCCTGAGGGCTTGGTGAGGTAGAAGGTGGCTGTGCCGCTGTATTTCTCCTGGAGGACAAGAGGAGTAGTCAGTGCTGGTGCTTGGGGGTCAGGTTGGGACACACCAGAGAAAGGGAGAACAGCCCTGCCAGTCAGCCCAGCACCTGTCTGGCTCCACCACTCCAACAGTGGCCACATCAGCTGCTTTCTGGGGACAGCATGGTGTCACAGCCACTGCCTAGAGGGTCCTGTGGTCCATCCACAGCACAGGGCAGGGAGGATACCAATGCATCTCCCAGCAGCACCTTATGGACTGTTTTGTGTGGGTTTTTTCCAATCCCTTTTTGACCCTGCTGATGCTGCCAACCTCCACGGCCTTTGCAATGCCAGCAAACTCCCCCAGCCCTGCGAGTGCTTCCTCAGCTGTGACCCTGAGTGTTCCCTTGGGAACTTCAAGCCAATCTCCTGGCACTTTTCTGCTTCCTACCTGGATGTGTTGCTGGGCTCTCTCTGCAGCGTCAGCCTCCAGCAGAGTCACCGTACAGCCTCCGAAGCCTCCCCCAGTCATCCTGCTGCCATAAACCCCATCGACTTCCAGGGCTGCTGCTACCAGCTCATCCACCTCTGGGCAGCTCACTTCATAGTCATCCCTGCAGAGAGGAGAGCCATGGTCAGCACTGTATTGCACTCAAGCCACAGCCCCTGCACCACCAACTGCTGAAACTTGTGTCTTGGTGCAGCCACTGCCGTAGCAAACTGCAGCGATGTTGGACGCTGCAGATCCTAGTCCAGCTCTGCCTGTAAGCACATGTATATGTGAGGAAGGCTGTGAGCATCCTTGGTACATCCTCACCTGAGGGAGTTGTGACTCTCCACCATCAGCCTCCCAAACATGCTGTAGTCTCTGTCCTGCAGTGCTTTTGCTGCCTGGGCTGTGCGTGCTATCTCGCTGACGACGTGCCTGGCCCGTCGGTACACCTCGTCGCTCAGCTGGCTCCTGGCAGCTGTGGAGACATGCATGACCCTGCAGCAAAGCCCCCTGGCTCTGCAGGATGCTGCTGGGGGCAGGCATGGCTGCATCCTGCAACCAAACTGTGCCAGAGCTTCTCTACATGCAGCACGCTCCCCTCCTGGTGTGTGCACCCAGCCACCCATCCCAGGTGCTGCCCCACGGTCTCAGCCTGTGCCATGGGGCACCTGATGCCCTAAGGAGTGAGCAGAACCAAGGGAAGGACTGTCCACACCTTCCAGCTCAGCCATGGTAGCATCTCTCAGGCTGGTCTTGCCCAGTGCTGCTGCTGCCTCCTCGCACTGCCGCCGGCGCGTGGGATACTCGCTGCCCGTCAGCGTGTGCCGCACGTTGGAGTTGGTGATGAGGACAGCCAAGCTGGCATCACTCAAAGGGACAAGGACAGTTTCCAGGGACCTGCAGTGATACCCCAGCATGGGCCATGTGCCTGTCCCTCCCTACCCTCTCCAGCCCTCGGCTATCTTTGTGAGGCCACGTGCCAGGCAGCTCCTGAACCACACAGGCAAAGTCCAGGTGGTTTAGGATTTCACTTCTCCAAAACTACTAGCTACATAACAGACCCTAATGATTGCTGGAAAGACAGCTCAGGCAGAGAGCAGAAAGGCTGCAGGATAAGGAATCAAGACAAGCAGGAATTAAAACATAGGGAGCCCCATCCCCATTATAAGACTTTGTGCTGGGTTGGGAGGTTAACCCCTCCCCGTGCTCCTGCACTTATTTCATGCCCATAGGACCAACTCATCCCCACCTGCCCAAGGAGCTGAGCACAGCACAGTGAGCTCAGTGCTTGGCCCTGACCTGCAGTCGATGAGCAGTGCATGACCTTCCTTGCCCATCACGGATATGAACTGGTCCATGATCCCACAGGGCATCTCAGCAAACGTGTGCTCTGCTTTCTGGCATGCCAGGGCCTTGGCTGCCAAATCACCATCATCTGTGCCAGAGCAGAGAGATGCAGGTCAGCAGC
>NW_008669928.1:0-1566 GCF_000695815.1 Acanthisitta chloris | reverse complement strand
CAGGAATGGAGTTTTGCAGCTGCAGTTGCTTTCTCCTGCACCAGTGGGTCCCCAAATCCAGTTGGATGTGCTAATTCAACACTGCTGTCTCAGATCTCTTGATTTTCGGGGACATGAGGGGTGGGAAGAAGACACTTCCAAGGGAACATCCTCTCACCTCCTTGGCCAACCCCAGGGAAGACTGGGCAGGTCAGGCTGGATGAGCCAGAGGAGCCACACAGCCAGAGCAATGTGCCAGCTCTGGCTGCAGTGGGGAGTTGTGACCCACTCCACAGTGGCATTTCCCAAAGGGCTATGGGATCTTCCTCAGGGCACCCTCCCTCATCCCAGCTACCACCTGGAAATGGAAATGCCAGGGGCCACGACTGGCTGCTGTCTTACCAGGGCAGAGCTGCTGGAGGAAGGTGTATGTAGCCACCTCCAGAGAGGCTGAGCTGGAGAGGCCCCCACCCAGGGGGATGTCACTGGCTATCAGGGCACTGAAGCCTGGCACAGGACCACCTGCAGGAAGAGAGGGGAGGAGGGGAAACATGAGCCCCTGCAGGGCTGGGGGCTGCCCACAGCTCACAGGGAATAACAGAGAGGAGCCCCTGTCCAACACCTCATTTTAAAACACAGGGTGACCCACAGCAGAGCATGACCCTTCCAAACACAGGGAGCTTTGGAACTGAGCATGTCTCTGCTGGAGCCTGGTCCTGGCAGAGCTGCAGGATTGCACCAGCACTGGAAGAGCCCCTGGAGCACACCCAGAGCTGGGTGCTGAACACCAGCCTCATGAGGGGGACTCTGACCTGCCTGGCAGCCTGTGCCTTACCTGGGTAGTGCTGGATGACACCCTTGACGTAGTTGGCCCAGCGAGGCTGGCCCGGGCTCAGGGAGCTGCCGTGCTGAGGAGCTGGGAACTGCACCTGGTGAGGCTCATCTGCCTGTGCCGAGATGGTCAGGATGGAGATGATCCCGTCCTGCCTGGGAGCTCCCACCAGCACCGTCCCCATCTGCAGAGCCTGGGGGTGGGAAAGGTGAGCTCAGACCCTGTGGCATCTCTTGGAGCATCCCCACGGCTGGTAGGGGACAGTGGTGGCTGCTTCAGCTCACAGCTGGAGCACTCAACACGTTCTCCTTAACCGTGTCCCAGCAGAGTCCCCACCACACGCTCTGGCTCAGCACAGAATTAAACTTTCTAGCTTGTCATGCCACACAGGGTTAGTCTTCCTACTGAATGTTGTGACCGAGTGCCCCAGCTCGGTGCTTGTCAGGCTCTGGGGAAGTGAAAACCCACAACAAGGACGGGAGAGGCTTCGGGAAGTTTTCCTGCCCACCAGGGAATTGAGCTGACCTGCTCCCACGCTCCACAGCCTCACAATAGTTAGCTGATCTAGGACTAAGCAGAGGCTTCCCCGCTGAGCCGAAGGAGCTGGACAAGGAGCAGGAACCTTCTGCTGCTCTGAGCCACCTCCACCACAACATCGCCCTCTGGGAACGGGAAACTGTTCCACAGGGTTGCAGGAAAGAGGCTTCAGCCCCCGGAAGGTTGGGAAGGGGAATCACATCCCTCTGCCCCGCGGA